>NC_051104.1:8347500-8496258 GCF_901709675.1 Syngnathus acus | reverse complement strand
AGGGGATGAGTCTGCCTACAGGGACGAAGCGGTCCAGCTATCGGAGTGGTGCGGAGAGAACAATCTGCTCCTAAACACGGCTAAAACCCAAGAACTGGTCATTGATTTTAGGAGGAAAAATAAAACGGACATTCCACCACTTATCATCGACGGGGTCTGTGTGAAGAGGGTGTCCTCCTTCCGCTACCTGGGAGTCCACATCGAGGAGGACTTCACCTGGGGCGTGAACACCTCTGAGCTGCTTAAAAAGGCCTAGCAGAGACTCTACTTTTTAAGGGTGCTGAGGAGGCACAGCATTACACAGAGACTGCTGGTGTCCTTCTATCGCTGCTCCATAGAAAGCACTTTAACGTACTGTATACGTGTTTGGTACTCCAGCTGCACTGCTGCTCAGAGGAAAAAGCTCCAAGAGGTCATCAACACAGCACAGAAGATCATTGGCTGCCCTCTCCCCACACTGGAAGACCTACACAGAACCCGCTGTCTCAAAAAAAAAACACAGAACATTCTGAAGGACACTTCCCACCCCGGCCACTCCCTTTTCGAACTGTTGCCATCAGGCAGACGCTACAGATTAATTAGGTTGACTAGCAGATTCGCCAACAGTTTTTACCCTACAGCGGTAGTCACATTGAATGCAGCTAAACGTAAATGATTATGTCTGTATGTTCTTCTGTGGGTTTTTAGCTTGTTTTTTTTATCTTTTTATTCTATTTATTTTTTATCGCATGCGCGGATCGGTTGGCACTTTTTAAATTTCGGTGTACATGTGACAATGACAAATAAAGATCTATTCTATTCTATATTTTTTAGGTAAACAGTTTTGCTTCACTTTGAGCATCATTTGAGCAGTCTGATAATCTACCAAATCTTTGAATTGAAGAATTTGTGATTTAAGAAATAGCTTGTTATTATGTTCAAGGTAATCAGATTTGTTTATAATTCCAATGGCCTTTTCAAAACTATTCTGGATTACTATTTAGGATCTTTTCTTATATTACTTGGCAACAACATACTCGGTAACAGATTAGGCAGTATAATCACATATGTTAATTTAAGAGTGCCCACACTCAATTTACTTATGGTTATGTGTTAAATCAATTACTGTTAGACATCATTTGAGCAGTCTGATAATCTACCAAATCTTTGAATTGAAGAATTTGTGATTTAAGAAATTGTCTTTACGGTGTTGTGCTTGATTTGGTCCCCCCGTGAGATTTTGTTCCCCCTGCCGCGGGAGCGCGCACGCCTTATTTGGAAAGCGAAAAACCGATGTCGTACGGCGTCAGCACTACGTTGTTTTCAATAAAAACATGACGTTTGCGTCAGTCAATTTTAATTTTCATAAAGGATTATTCTCATTTGATGTCTTTAAATTCATCCGCGTTGTGCCATTGAAGCGGGGTGCATTCAAAGACCAGTCGTACAGTCGGAACACTCATTCCCTTCACCAAAAAGCAACAATATAATTAAGTGATCTCTTTGCATAAACCTCGATGCAAAGAAACTCCTCTTTTTTGGTACAGGCTACAAGGAGTATATATTACAAATACTTAATTGTGATCATCATTCATCCATCCATCCATTTTATTCCTCAGGTATTTTCAAAGCAAATTAATATTGTTGCATTTATTAATTTGCTTTAAAATGACAGCGCAATATAATTAAAAGCTGACACTGTAGCAATGTCAAACGTGTTCATTTAAGAAAAAGCCACACACGTTTTGTGATCAAATCTTTCAGAACGAGAATGATTTGAATGAATAATTGAGAAGAGATTTCAGTTCTGAAGGCTCCTTTTGTCCCAAGCAAAGTGACAGATGGTGGGGAGGGGGGATAAAAATTGTAAGGAACTCTATAAAAATGTCAAGCCGTGAGGATATGTCCCCCCCCCCCCCCCCCTTTATTTTGAGACCGGTGAGTGCTGGACTGCAGCTGTTTTTTTTTTTTCTGTCTTCCTGGGGGTCTGTTCAGGTTGTGTGAAATTTTTGAACAGGTTCCCTCATTCCTAGGCCAAATTACAGGGCTGGAACAAATCCTCACAGCTGCCCGGTGAGGATATGTTCCCCCCCCCCCCCTTATTTTGAGAACGGTGAGTGACTGTGAGTGAAAAAACACTGGAGTCCAGCACTCACCGTTCTCAAAATAAAGGGGGGGGGGAGAGACATATCCTCACCGGGCAGCTGTGAGGATGTATCCCCCCCCCCTGTAATTTGGCCTAGGAATGAGGGAACCTGTTCAGATTTTTCACACAACCTGAACAGACCCCCAGGAAGACAGAAAAAAAACATCTGGAGTCCAGCACTCACCGTTCTCAAAATAAGGGGGGGGGGGGGGGGGGGAACATATCCTCACGGCTTGACATTTTTATAGAATTCCTGTTACAATTTTTATCCCCCCTCCCCACCATCTGTCACTTTGCTTGGGACAAAAGGAGCCTTCAGAACTGAAATCTCTTCTCAATTATTCATTCAAATCAATTCACTCAAATCATTCTCGTTCTGAAAGATTTGATCACAAAACGTGTGTGGCTTTTTCTTAAATGAACACGTTTGACATTGCTATAGTGTCAGCTTTTAATTATATTGCGCTGTCATTTTAAAGCAAATTAATAAATGCAACAATATTAATTTGCTTTGAAAATACCTGAGGAATAAAATGGATGGATGGATGAATGATGATCACAATTAAGTATTTGTAATATATACTCCTTGTAGCCTGTACCCAAAAAGAGGAGTTTCTTTGCATCGAGGTTTATGCAAAGAGATCACTTAATTATATTGTTGCTTTTTGGTGAAGTGAATGAGTGTTCCGTCTGTACGACTGGTCTTTGAATGCACCCCGCTTCAATGGCACAACGCGGATGAATTTAAAGACATCAAATAAGAATAATCCTTTATGAAAATTAAAATTGACTGACGCAAACGTGAGTTCTTCATGTTTTTATTGAAAACAACGTAGTGCTGACGCCGTACGACATCGGTTTTTCGCTTTCCAAATAAGGCGTGCGCGCTCCCGCGGCAGGGGGAACAAAATCTCACGGGGGAACCAAATCAAGCACAACGGTACACAGTAAAAAAAAATGTGGCTCTTAGTCTCTGACTGGTTGGCCACCCCTGAGCTAGGGTTAGCTACTCAGCTACACATTGCTATTACACAGTGAACGCTAGCTACATCGACAACTTTAGTCAAACTACACAAACTTAAATCTCTAAACACAATGAGTTGTATTTACCGTGTACGCTCTAGACGGTCCAGTTGCAAGCAGAAAATAAAGATATTTCTGTTGAAAATCGTCGTGTTTGTATCCGCTGTCGCGCTCACGGCAATCCGCGCCCACAGATTTGAATCTTGGCGGGATTTCCGCCTAATGACGTCATTGCCGCGGCACATGACTGCGACGTAATACCCGCTTATCTGAAACGGTAAAGCTAAAAGTAGAGTTAAATAAGGTTTTCTTTTTTAATCAACGCAATAATTTACAAACGTTGACCAAGAATCGTCGAAATTCGGCGTTTGTGGCTGGAAGCAGACGCCGAGTTCGACGTCCCCCCCCCCCCCCCCCCCCCCCAAACGCCACACTCACTCGCTTTTCAGGGCTACAAAAGTACTTCTTTTTAAAAACAATGAGTTGTATTTACCGTGTACGCTCTAGACGGTCCAGTTGCAAGCAGAAAATAAAAATCTTTCTCATGTTAGTCGTCGTGTTACTATCCGCTGTGTCGTTCGCCGCCATCGCAGGTTTCCTACTTTCTGTTGCGAGCCACGCCCACAGATTTGAATTTTGGCGGAAACTCCGCCTATTGACGTTATGTCCGCGTCACATGACTGCGAAGTAATATTATCTAAAATGGTAAATTAGAGTTAAATAAAGTTTTCTTTTTTAATCAACGCGATCATTTACAACCGTTGACCAGGGAGAATCGTCGAAATTCGGCGTCTGTGGCTGGGAGCAGACGTCGAGTTCGACGTCCCCCCCCCCCCAAACGCCACACTCACTCGCTTTTCAGGGCCACACAAAGTACTTCTTTTTAAAAACAATGAGTTGTATTTACCGTGTACGCTCTAGACGGTGCAGTTGCAAGCAGAAAATAAAAATCTTTCTCATGTTAGTCGTCGTGTTACTATCCGCTGTGTCTCGTTCGCCGCCATCGCAGGTTTCCTACTTCCTGTTGCGAGCCACGCATACGGATTTGAATTTTGGCGGAGGTTCCGCCCATCGACGTCACGTCCACGTCATGTGACCACGATGTGGCAGACGTCATATAACAACCGCTGTTTTGTTTAGTAGACTTACAGTTGTTATACGTTGACGTAATGGCGCGCACTCAAAATAGATTTAAATAAATTAAATAATTCTTCTGCCCACTCCCTTTTAAAAAAGTTAACTCTGCCCACGGATTTGAATTTCAGCGGAATTCCGCCCATCGACGTCACGTCCGCGTCACGTGACCACGATGTGGCAGACGTCATATTACAACCGCTGTTTTGTTTAGTAGACTTACAGTTGTTATGCGTTGACATAATGGCGTGCACTCAAAATAGATTTAAATAAATTAAATAATTCTTCTGCCCACTCCCTATTAAACAAGTTAACTATGCCCACGGATTTGAATTACGGCGGAAGTTCCGCCCATCGACGTCACGTCCGCGTCACGTGACCACGATGTGGCAGACGTCATTTAACAACCGCTGTTTTGTTTAGTAGACTTAGTCACAAACTTTATGCAGAAGTGAGAGAAAATTGACAAAGTACAGCCCAAGGGCAGGTCTTGACACTTGGCAAACAGCACAAAATAAAATTATGAATCATAACACACACGACATGTCATATTGTACCAATACATCAGAATGATTGTTTGCTACTTGGCACTATGATCATTTAGTAACTGCGTAGCTAAATTCCCTTGTCTCCTAAACATACGCATGGGTCACTGTTTATCTTGAGAGGTCACAGGAAATTGGCTGCACATTGTAGCAGGCCGCATTTTGTGTGTGTCGCTGGAATTACCAAAGCCGTGTGTTATTATTTAATAAATGCACCCTATGTTCTATTTCCTGTCTTACAGTCTTAAGTCACCATAGCGGAATCCAAATGTGAGAGACCTCCTGTGCTTGCGGTTGGAAGTCACGTTATGAAGACGTCACAGCTTGGCTTTGGCCAATTGATCCCTCAGCTCCAGACGGGCGATGGTGGACAAATGCACCTCATCTGGTCCGTCAGCAACACGCAGAGTTCTTGCGTAGGAATACCTGGAAAGGGAGGCGGGGGGGGTGTCACTATACAAATAAACTTTGGCTGCTTAATCAAAGTACAAGTTCACATCTGGGCCAGAGGGAAGTCTCCAGAAACACCGGCACCCCCAAACACTTGGATGGCACAGTCCACCACTTTGCACGCCATTCTGCCCGCTGCCACTTTGATCAGCGCAATCTGCACAAATGAAGGGAATTGAATGGCTAAATGGGGAGGGGGTGCAAAAACTCTACAAAAGATGTGTGTAAAAATATGTAAAAAACAAAAATGAATGTCGAATAGTGACTTTTCTTTCACCTGCTTGCGCGCGGCACGGCTGCCGAGCGTGTCGAGCGCATCTGCGGCACAGAGTGTGAGGAGGCGCGTTTGCTCAATCAGGAGTCGGCACTCTGCGATCCAGTGAGCGACCACTTCCTGCACGCACACACGTCATGGCACGTGATGTCCACTAGGGTGCGACAGAAGCTTTTACATCAGCATCGCTGGCCTACGTGTTGATATAGCTTCTTGCCAAAGGCTCGCCTGGAGGCTGCGCGTTGGCACAGCAGTTCCAGCGCCCGCTCCGCAAGGCCCACGGCTCTCATGCAGTGATGCAGCCGGCCCGGACCCAGACGTCCCTGAGCGATTTCAAAGCCTCGACCCTCGCCTGCCAACAAGATGACATTCAGAGAGAAAAGCACGCATGACGGCAGCAAATATGACAGGTGGCTTCATTTATGTCCATTTAAAAACCACAGCCATACTTAAGCTCGAGTTGCCGCCACTTACCGAATATAATGTTGGCGGCGGGTACGCGCACGTTCTCAAAGTGCACTTCAAAATGGCCCCCGTGGATAGCGTCTTTGGAAAAAGAGACGGAGATATCCGCTTCATAAAAATCCCAGCGTCGACATTTCACTCACGCTGTGCATTTGTCCAGTGAGTGGCCAACACGCAGTAGCGGTTTTTGGTCCGGGCGCCGCGTTCGTACCGTCTTGTCCAAACACGGTGAGAGGCCTGATCAACTTCACGCCCGCCGTGTCCATTGGCACCAGGATCATACTGTGTCTGGCATGTCTGCAACAAGTGTTAGACGACAGGAAAAAACATCCATTATCTCTTAGCCTTAGCTGTCATCTCTGAGCACCAAATAATGATATTTGACAAAACAATCGAGAGAGGGGGGGGCGGGGTCTGGGAAGACGATGAATGGTCCGCCGACCTGCTGCCGGCCTCCTCGGGGGCGCTCCTACACATCACAATGGCCACTTTGCATCGAGGATGCCCCGCACCTGAGAACCACACAAACAATGATGAATGACTGTCTCACCACTGTGACCTTTCTACAAGTGCTAGGAAATGCGGCCCCAGCTGGAAAGCACAGCCGAGCCGGTCCGTGAAGGACTGCTGAGCGACTAGACGCTGATTTATATTTCCTGAAATGTTTCCATTTTGTCGCTCGGGGTGACAAAACAAGACTATTTGAAGGGGTCAGATCAGGGCAACTTGACGCAGATTGGATTCTGGAAAAAGGCCCGTCTTCCTGTTTCCACTTCCATGAAAGGGGCTCCGCTCCCTGAGGACATATGGACACCAGACAAGACTGGCAGCATGGTGCAACACGCTCAAGCGTTTATTGTCAGTATTTTACCAAACAAGCCAAGCGTAGTTACACTAGACGGAATGTCAGAAGCTGTCAGGTCCAAACGCGTTCCAGCTGCACCGGAATGCAACGACAAACTTTTTTTTTTTGTTGTTTTTAAAAGACACTCCTCTCGTCTGCTAGACCTTTTCCCTTTTAGGTGATATTTGGTTGCTAAACATAGCCTCGTTTTTCTGCGCCGCCCAGGAATGTCATGCTGTGTAAACTGGCCAGCCAGAGTCGCAAGTTACTGTTCCACACACACACACACACACACACACACACACACACACACACACACACACACACACACACACACACACACACACACACACACACACACACACACACACACACACACACACACACACACACACACACACACACACACACACACACACACACACACACACACACACACACACACACACACACACACACACACACACACACACACACACACACACACACACACACACACACACACACACACACACACACACACACACACACACACACACACACACACACACACACACACACACACACACACACACACACACACACACACACACACACACACACACACACACACACACACACACACACACACACACACACACACACACACACACACACACACACACACACACACACACACACACACACACACACACACACACACACACACACACACACACACACACACACACACACACACACACACACACACACACACACACACACACACACACACACACACACACACACACACACACACACACACACACACACACACACACACACACACACACACACACACACACACACACACACACACACACACACACACACACACACACACACACACACACACACACACACACACACACACACACACACACACACACACACACACACACACACACACACACACACACACACACACACACACACACACACACACACACACACACCGCTAACGGTGGGACGCCCTCCGACAGAGGAGGGAGGGGTGGTGTGCGTGGGGTTTTTTTTTTTGCCCTCCGACAATTTGCCTCCACAGACACACAAGAAGCGTTGCAGTGTGCGTGAACGTTGGACGTTTGATTACTGGGCATCAAAGAGAGCATAAAAAGAAAGAAGGTAAGACTTCTTTTGTAATGTATACTATACTTTCCTGTTATGCTATCGAAATGGAATTGTTGTTTACCCCTTCAGAGTTTAACAATAAGTCAAGGTCCATTTTTACCATCAGATGGTGATAACACGTGAAGGATAAAATTTGCTTATTTGTTCACATACAAAATGAATGTATTAAAGAGATGTTAATTACATAATGCTATTACATTAAGAAAGATAAAAGGAAACATTATGAAATTTCATGAAAGCCTAAAACAACTTGTGGTTGATGTTAGGCTCTTGTTAGATTCTGCTGCAATTACAACATTTTCTTATGCATTCCTTGAACAAAATCCTCTTCAATCAGTCATCTTAAGCTCTCGTTTCCAAGCCATATTGGCAAAAACAATGAGCGGCATCGCTTATCCCAACCTTGAAGACGCGGCTGGGAAAATACTTGTCTTATGTTTCATGTATTGCGTCATAAACCTGGACTCGAAGGCGCTAAATCACCGGTGGTGCTTCGCGGTTACGTTCTATGTTTTGACAACGTTCGCGTTCTGATGAATTTCCGGCGGGTGAACGCTGCTCGTCACTGCGAGGAGAAAGGATGAGTTAAAAATGCACAGGCTCATTGAGGGGTTGTGAGGATTTAAACCGTTAGGGAAGCCACGCAGGAGACATTCCGCTTTCCCCGTTCAATTCTTCATCCCCCCACCCCCATGCAGACAAAGATGGAGGATTACTATTACCATGACGACGAGGACCTCGGCCACAACGACAGCTACGACTACAGCTACGACCACTCGGTCTGCGACAAGGAGGCGGTGCGCTCCTTTGCCGGCGTCTTCCTCCCGGTCATCTACTCGCTGGCTCTGGTGGTGGGCCTGGCGGGCAACGCCCTGGTGGTGGCGGTGTACGCTTCCCGCTCACGCCTGCGCACTTTCACCGACGTCTGCATCCTGAACCTGGCCGGGTCGGACCTGCTCCTGCTCGTCACCTTGCCCTTCTGGGCGGCTGACGCCGTTCACGGCTGGAGGTTGGGGCCGGCCGCCTGCAAGCTCACCTCCTTCCTCTACAGCGCCAACTTCAGCTGCGGCATGCTGCTTCTGGCGTGCATCGGCGTGGACCGCTACCGGGCGGTGGCTCACGCCGCGGCCGGCAGGTCCGGCAGGGGGGCCCGGCTGCGGAGGCAGTGGATCCTGGCGTGCTTGGCGCTGTGGGGGGTGGCTATCTTTCTGGGGCTCCCGGAACTGCTCTTCTCCACTGTCAAGCATTCCCATTACAGGATGTACTGCACCGCCGTGTACCCGGCAAGCATGGGACGCCCCGCCAAGGCTAGCCTGGAGCTGCTGGAAGTGAGTCTTCGCTTTGCGCTGCCGTTCCTGGTGATGGCGGTGTGCTACTGCCGGGTGGGCCGGGCCCTGGCCCGAGCGCCCGGGGTGCGGCGGGACAAAAAGTGGCGGGCCTTACGCGTTCTCCTGGCGGTGGTGGCCGTCTTCTTGCTAACGCAGCTTCCCTACAACGTAGTGAAGCTTTGCAGAGCGCTGGACATCATCTACATGCTGGTGACCAACTGCGAGGTCAGCAAGGGCCTGGACCGTGCCTTGCAGGTGACTGAGAGCCTGGCGTTGACCCACGCCTGCGTCAACCCGCTCCTTTACGCTTTCATCGGGTCCTCCTTCAAGGGCCGCGTCCTCAAAACCGCAAAGCAGCTCGGACGGCGTTTCGGGAGACGCGCCGGACGAGAGGAGGGCGAGCCGGCGGTGGAGATCTCACTCAACGTGCGCAACCAAAACCGGTCGCAGTCTGGTTCAGAGGAACCGGACACCAGCACATTCAGCGTGTAAAGGTACGACAACGGCTAGTTGCTAATCAGCAACAGTTGTAGCGCTTTAGTCCAGAAAAGGATAAATACTATTATGCTCCCAGATAGCTGGAGCAACGTGTTCAAGTAATACATAAGAGCAGGTAGCCATAGCTGAAGTGGTAAAGCCCGTACAGTTAACCATCGCTACAGATGGGTTTTGAAAACCACACCAGATGCGCACGTGCAACCACCACTAACAACCCAGGCTGAACTTCTCCCCGGCATTCCGCTACTCACTCGAGATGTATTAGTTACGCAATACTACTTCCTTTTCAGCCAGGGCTTTGGCGCCATCTGTAGAGCACGACAGAAAGAGCGCACAAATTCATGAAAAAGGTGAATAGCGAACCGCAAATAGGAGGGCAGTCATTGTACACATGAATTCTGATGATGTCAGAACACCCCCCACACACACACAAAATCACTGCACAGCACACACAAAGCTAGCTGTTGAGGCACTGACCTGTAAGAGGCAGAATTGTTCCACAGTGAAATGTTATGAGATGGATGCAGGCTATCTAGTCAAAGTCAAAGTCAAAGTCAGCTTTATTGTCAATCCCTTCATATGTCAAGACACACAAAGAAACCGAAATTCCGTTTCCTCCATCCCACGGTGACGAGACATACAAGTAGGCGACACAAAACAAAAACAAGAATGCCCAAACCATAAATAACAAATAATAAATAAATAAAATAAAATGAGCGATGAATAAATAACAGACCAATAACCCAATAATCTAATGTGGAACATTTGACGTAAAGCTTTTGTGGGCACACGCGTATTGGTATTTGATCTTATTTGTACATTATCTTGACTGAATTAAAAGGACATTGCTCTACTGTGCAATTTCAATGCTTTAGGTTTGAGAAAGAAATATTTTTAAAGCTGTGTACATAAAAAAATAAAAGCAAGCCGGAGTCTGCTCAAGCCTAATGCCATTTGATCATTTTTTCCAATGCTCAGTACCTGTTAGTCATCCTCTTTCCACCACACTGGCTAAAGAACAAGGGGAGACCGCAAGCATTTGGAAGGAATCATCTCGTGTCCTGCGTGCTGTTTACGGCAAGACAATGGAAACAAAGCTGCCGGGTCATAACAGGGGACGTCATTCTTGAAAGCACGTGAGGGAGGACCCATTTGGGGGAAACTCCCTCGAGACGACGCTCGGTCATTGTCAACAATGTCTACTTTTTTTTTATTTTTTTTATTGGGTCAGATTGAATAACAGAGACGTTATGACTCCCTGTGGACCAAGGGCGGGGTTAGGGTTTGAAGTATATATCATTAGTCGTCATCAAGTCTCTCAAGGGCCTCGAACGATTTCACAGAGCAAGTGAGAAAACGATTACTCCGATTCAAACACTTCCAATAAACAAAGTATGTTTGCGCAGCCAAGCTGAGGCGACGCAAAGCACGCACGGGACGGCACAAGTGTGCAAGCATGTCATCTGTCCAGGAAATAAACCCACGTCACGTGTGGCGCTGTCACGTTCAATGACTCATCTTCTGAAGAAAAGAAAAGAAAAGAAAAGAAAAAAGGGTGGACTCACCGCTGCTCCACCACTTCTTTCCGTTGATGACAAACTGGTCCTCCTCACGGTGGAGACTGCAGGCAATGTTGGTGGCATCGCTGGATGCCACCTCAGGCTCTGAAGAAGCACAAGTGCCTTTTGAGTCTCACAGGGTGAAATTGTGTGTTGGATGGCATTTGAAAAGTTGGTACACTTGCATTCTTTTTCCTCACTTTCATTGTGTTGTAGTGACTCAGTTTTACGAGGTCCTTCCAAACATCAAGTCTTGTACACATTGTTCTTACGTCATGTTCCTTCCCTCTCAAAATTTGGCAACATGTCCGGCAAACGCCAGTGGCAATGGGAAAAGCCCGGGGGGCGGGTCCACGCCCACTGTCATTACCGCTGGCCTGCAGCTGTTTCCACGCAGCATAGCAAGCGCACACTGGGAGAAATGACTCACCGCCGCAAAGCAAAAAGCTTCGCCAAAAAGAGCACTGCTTTATCCTCCGAAATAAAGGCGCCACTCTGGCGTGCGTGGAGTGTACCTGTCATGCAGAAGCAGGAGCGCATCTCTCCTCGGAGCAGAGGTTCCAGCCACGTCTTCTTGTGTTCCTCGCTGCCAAACATGTGCAGCACCTCCATGTTGCCTGTGTCTGTTGACAGGAGAGGGAAAGTGTGACTGGGAATATGCAACACGCAAGGGACTGCCAGCTTTGTGTAGGTAGATGGCTCCTCCTGTTGAAAACGGATGCACCTTGTTTGCGTTTGCCTGACCCACCCCTGGAATTGAGCCTCAAATGACAGACTTACTTCCTGCGTCTTTTCAGGCAAGCCCGAACCTCGAATAAGAACGACTACTTGTCAGTGAGCAGATGGGCCGTGAAGGGGTTATGTTTACCCGGCGCCTGGCAGTTAAATACTTCCGGAGCAAAGAAGCAGCGTCCGGTCTCCTCGGCGATGTGGGCGTAGTCCAGCTGAGAGAGGCCGCTGGCCGCCGGCAGGAAGAGATTCCATAATCCTGCCTCTCGAGCTTTCACCTGGCCACACCCACTTCCAATGTAGTGCTCTGAAGATTGCTCCGAAGTGAGGTTCCCCTCTAAAACCTACCTTTAGAGCTTCGATTATTTGGGGGGTGTTCCACCTCAGGGGCGAGTGAGCATACTTGATGTAGTACTCCGCTACTTCCTGCAAAAACAAAGCTGTCGTGAAAATCTTCTATTTGCTTTCCTTTCGACAAGCACAACAGAGAGACAGCGGGTCCAAAGGTGACGACTGGGCAATTTGTATGATATGTGAAATCAATAGAGGTTTTGTTCTTTCTCTCCACTAACTAGGTCCAAAGGTTTCGTGGGAAAACGGCGAGTGAACAAAGGGAGGCTTTGTGTCGGCGCTGACCTTCTGTGCGGGAAGTACGTGCTGCCTCATAAAGTCCTTCACCTGCTGGAGCACTGCCTGGCCTTTGGCCGTCTGCAGAAACAGCCGGGCTTCCTGCGCGGCCTCCGGAGGCCTGCGGAGAGGACGAGACAAAAGTCAGTCGACACGAGCGGCGGCGGCAGCAGCTGGATGCCGGATTCCAAAGGCGAGATTCCAACGTTTACTGGCAAAGGCAAGATTCCAACGTTTACCGGCAAAGGCGAGATTCCAACGTTTACCGGCAAAGGCGAGATTCCAACGTTTAACCGGCAAAGGCGAGATTCCAACGTTTACCGGCAAAGGCGAGATTCCAACGTTTACTGGCAAAGGCTCCAAAGAGCAGGTGGAACTCATGTCAAATGGACTAGACACAACATTTATACTGGTGTGAAGGGAAACACGTTAACAGAAATAACCAACCTCTGCGCCAGCTGCAGGGCGAGCACAGTCAAGGGCTCGACGCACTGGCCTAACTCGGCGGCATTGGGAGCGCTGGCATTGCCCAGCAGGTGGCGGGCATAAACACCCTGGACAGAGAGAGAAAAACAAAGTCAATCACAGTGGGCTTCATATGATGACAGAAGGATTGTAATGATTTCATTTGAGGGTCAGATTGTGTTAGGTCTAAATACCATCAGACATTAAACCATACGCTGGAAGGAAGAGGAGGAAAGAACCAGAACAGGTTTACTCGCGAGGAGAATGATAGAGAGCAAACTCAGTTACAATCTCCATCAATTCTGAGTTCTCACTTCTCACTGAGTAAATATAGGATAACTTGTACGCAACTACTTCAAACTGTATATAAACTTAACAAAGAAAAACAGTTCTGACCAACAACAATCTATGAACCAAACCTACAGTAAGATAAAAGGAATGAAGTTCTTTGAACCAAATAAGAACACTTCGCCTATGCAAATAAGCTCGGCTCATTGTTAGTGAAGGCCTCCTACAGGAACAAAAACACACAGATAACATAAGGACAGGACGGAGACATATGGCTGACAGGGATCAAAAGACATCCCTGTCACTAAAAAGGAAAAACCTAGATGAAAGGAACGTCATAAACAGTAAAGACAAGGCCTCCAGGTCTGGCAGGCCAAGGCTTCACTTAAATTATCCCAACAGATTGTTAATCTTAGTGAAAGTCATAAAAAGGTTTTGATGCTTTTTAAACCTCGTTCAAATGTTTTTGAGCATTTGCAAACAACGATTGCTCCCGAACCAAAACCAGAATGCTGACTCACTTTTAATGAACACGCAGAAACTTCCCATTCAAGCCTTACCTGAGCGATTCCTGCCATTTTGAAGAAGGACAGCGCCAAGTAGAAATTTAGGCAGGGCAAAGGTGACGGGACCCCCCGGCAGCATTTATAAATGGAAATCAGGTCGTCCACTGAGGGGATACCTGCTCATCACACAGAAAGAAACGTCTCGTAGGCGCAGGCCGGCCTTGTTGCTTGATTTCAACGTCGAGTGTTAGCTGAGATCACACCTTCTATTCCTTTCAAGCTACCCATAGAGCTCAATATGTTGAGGCTGAAGGGCCAGTAGTGAGGCATGAGGAAGTAGGCCAGGTCTGCCAGAGGCTGCCCGCTGGTGGACAACTCCCAGTCCAGCACCGCCAGCACCCGAGCCTAAAGGAGCCACGACGCACGTCACTCCTCACGGTCACGTGAGCGAATGAGAAGGCGCACGGTACCTCGCTCGGATGGAATACCAAGTTGTCCACTCGGAAATCACCGTGGACCAGCGTGACCTCCTGATCCTCAACGGGCAGGTTGCTCATCAACCACGAGGAGAGCTCGTTCACGGCAGGGATGTCTCGGTGAGCCGAGGCCGTGTACTGCTTGGTCCATGTGGACACCTTGAAGAAGAAACACGCCGCTAATGTCATTCAAGGGGACATATTGAACATTTTTTAATTGCTTGGGCCTCAAGAAAGAAAGCATGAATTTGCAAACCTGTCTCCTACAGTATCCTGCTCCTTTCCCGTAGCCGTCTAGCTTCAGGGACGCCAGGTCCAATGAATGCAGTTTGGCCAAAACTTCTACTGCTGCCACGTACAGAGCCACCCTCTCCGCCGGGATCACTCCGGGCAGACGAAGATCCCGAAACACGCGGCCCTGCTCGGTTATCACTGCCGTTACCTAATATATCACACTTTATATTTCAGGCATACCTTTGCAAACTCACCACAACGTGCTCCATCAGGTAGAACTCTGTTCCCGTGACATCCATGTCGGTGCAGTGGAGAAGGGGCTGAGGCACGGGGAAACCAGCGGAATGCAATGCCTTCTGGACACGATATTCCCTGTCCACCTGTAAACAAATATATATTTATCTTTATACTATCTCTTTCTGTTTAAACTCTCTCTGTCTTGAGAATCGAGCTCATGTAATATAGTAATTCGTTTCCTGAGACAGTAATTTTTGCTTTTCCTTTTATGTGAACTACAACCATCAACTTGCAAGGAAAAAAACGCTAAAAATGTTCACTCCGTGTAATGAATGATATTGGTTTAATGCTCTGAAATGAGTGACAAAAATATTGAACTTGTATGTATGTATGTATGTATGTATGTATGTATGTATGTATGTATGTTGCATTAAGTCAACAATGATGTGATGGCTCGTAATAGAAATAGGTTGAAATAAAATGGAATGACGGTACAGCGGTATCGAATTAAATAGCTCCCCCTGCTGGACAAGCATTAGTACTACATACCAAATAATTGGTGACCTAGTACGGTACTTTATGTCGTGCTTTTTTGAGTTGACTTATACCTTGTGTGCGCCAGGTAGCAACGCACCGGGTGGCTTCTTCCTTAGAACATAACTTTTGGAAGGTGTTTGAATCAGGAAAGTGGGATTCGACTGCCCCGCACTGGAAAGACCTTAGCATGTTAGCCCAACATAGTTGTCAACCTGTGACCCAAACACTAACTCACCTGTACTGCCTGACAACTAGCGTGTCGTCGTTTGACACGAACAACTTGGCGCACAGATACTTTTTGAGTCTATGCTCGTTGAATTTATGCTGCGGTCGCACGGGAGTCGTCAATTCGTCCATGCTGAATAGAGTTGACTAATTATTTTCCAGCTGTTGCTCGCTCGCCACCTAGCTCGATGGCTAGGTCGGGTCGTTTATGGCGACGCACATTGAATCAAAACACAACCACAAACAATCAATCAATCAATCAATCAATCAATCAATAAAAGGATTGGCGGTGCGCACAGTAATATTTGAACGCAAAAGAGTAAAAAAACAAATATCCTTGATATGTTGTGGCAAGTTGTCTGAAACGTCCTACACACCCACATTTCCACACGAACTGTATTTGCTGTAACGCACATCCTGACAGCGTATTGGACTTGTGAAGACGTGTACTTTTTTTCCCGTGTCAGTTGTTGCTGTCTGGGCTTTACGTTTTTACACTTTTCTTTTTTCCCCATTGTTAGTTTTAGCGTGACCTCATGGCGACGCTGGAGGAACTGAAGCTACGGGTGAGGGAATTGGAGAACGAACTGATAAAGTGTCAGCAAAAGCAGTGCGCCGCCGAGCAGCCACACAGACCCAAAATTGAAAAGATGAGCGCAGAGGTTGTCGATTCCAACCCTTACAGGTAACGTTTCATGAGAATAATCGAAATGTATTTCGAAGGGTGCCGCGCCCATCGGGAGACGAGTGACTCGTTTTGTTTTGGCTGTTCTTGCAGTCGCCTAATGGCGCTGAAGAGAATGGGCATTGTTGATAACTACGAGGTAAGCTCACCTCGCCAATTTGCCTAAATTATTCATGGTTTGTTACCATAGTTTTCTTCGTTGTGTGTGACAGCGCATCCGGACGTTCACGGTAGCCGTGGTTGGGGTCGGGGGAGTGGGCAGCGTGACAGCCGAAATGCTCACTCGGTGTGGCATCGGTAAGGTAATGATGCAAAACTCTTTTCCTAATATAAATTGGTCAGGATATTAGATACACCTGCACCGTTGAAAAATAGCCGTAAGTGAGGTATGTGAAACGTGAAAGGGAATTGACTTCTTTGCAACAGGAGAATTGGACTCATTTTTTAAGTACATATTTTACCTACCTAATACTGTTTCCACAGCTGCTGCTGTTCGATTACGACAAGGTGGAGCTCGCCAACATGAACCGACTCTTCTTCCAGCCGCACCAGGCAGGCCTCAGCAAAGTGGAGGCCGCGGAACACACGCTAAGGTAACACTTGTTATTGGCCTATTGGACAAAGTAGTAGTAATAATCGTAATTGCTTTTTCTTACTGACCTGTTGACCAGAAACATCAATCCGGACGTGCGGTTTGAGACGCACAACTACAACATCACCACCTTGGACAATTTCAACCACTTCATGGAACGTCTCAGGTGGCTTTTGCTCACGTTCTCTCTTCCGCACTCAGCCAAATTGTCCTTCCTCACTTCTCCTCTGTCTTCTCAGTCACGGAGGTCTGGACGACAGCAAGCCTGTGGATTTAGTCCTGAGCTGCGTGGACAACTTCGAGGCCCGCATGGCCATCAACACAGTGAGGAATGACTTTTTTTCCTTAAGCTTTTGTTAGTTTCTGCGTGTGATCGTTGCACTCTTTTTCGCAAAGGCTTGTAATGAGCTCGGACAGACCTGGATGGAGTCTGGAGTCAGCGAGAACGCCGTGTCGGGACACATACAGCTCATCAACCCGGGAGAGACGGCGTGCTTCGCTGTAAAGACACACAAATGCAATACACGCGCTTTTTCCGGAGGCTTACATCTGCATCACTGCAATTGTTTCTACCAAGTCAGTATTTGACATGTCCTTGCGCAGTGCGCGCCGCCTCTGGTGGTGGCTGCCAACATCGACGAGAAGACACTCAAGAGGGAGGGCGTGTGCGCCGCCAGCTTGCCCACGACCATGGGCGTCGTCGCTGGCATCCTGGTCCAAAATGTCCTCAAGTAAGTTTTACACACAGCTCCATCAAAAATGAGTTTTTTTTTTCGCTACAAAAAACTCTTGTTGTGGAAGATTGAGAGTAAAGTATTTCGAGTAATTAGTTCCAAATGTTATTTTATGAGCAAATTACAGTCGATTTCCTTCATTTGGAGATGGATTTTGTCGGTTAAACGTGACTTTGTCGACGTTGCAGGTATTTGTTGAAGTTCGGTCGCGTCACGTATTACCTGGGCTACAACGCCATGCAGGATTTCTTTCCTAGCATGGCTATGAAGCCCAACCCGCAGTGCAACGACCGCCACTGCCGAAGACAGCAGGAGGTGTACGAGGTCAAGTTGAACTCTGCGCTGGATTCCAATTTAATATCTACCATCGCAACATGGGCTAGCTAACGTGGCGTCCCAATGTGTCCTGCCAGAAACGGGAAGCGGAGCGACCCAAGACTGAGGTAGTCCAGGAAGAAGAGGAGGTGCTGCACGAGGACAACGAATGGGGCATCGAACTGGTGTCAGAGGAGGCCAACGAGGAGGAGGAGACGGCGGCCGTTGCCGACCTCCCCGAAGGCATCACCCTCGCCTACACCGTCCCGGCGGCGGCGGTCAGTTCACAACTAACAAACGATTGATGACTGTTGGGGCTGGGATGTTGTCAATTTAGGCTTTTCTCTTTCATTGGAAACAACAAGGGCGACGGGGAGATGGTGGAAGAGACGGAACAGAGTCTGGAGGACCTGATGGCGCAGATGAGAAAGTTGTAAGCTGCACGGCGGGCAAATTGAAAGAAATGATCATGGCATACATTGGATGACAGCCCACGACTGACCATCAATAAAAACACAAAAAGCTGAATGCATGAACTAAGCTTGCAATGCTTGCCTAACATTAACATCTCAATAAAGTATTTATTAGCAAGAATACATGTGCAATATTGAATGGCAACGAAGCGAACACTATATGACAACACATACATATAAAAACACAAGTCACTACAACTGCTGCTTTTTCAGGAATGTAAGTGAGTGACTAGAATTTGACATTGCTGTGAAATTGGACTTTTTTTGGTAAAGCAGTCATATTTTAGCATTAAACATACTTGGGCTAAAGAGCTTCTCTAGACCGGTAGAAACATAACATTTGTTTGGTTCGGTCATTGCCAACTTTGCAATAGAAACGTTACACTGGAAGAACAGATTTCAAGAAAGCCTGTGTAGAACACATTATTTGGCAAAGTCACATCTTACACAAATAAGAGATTTTCGCACTTAACACTTCACTTGTAAAATACTGCAATCATGTCATTCGAACTTATTTCTTTGCAATGGATCTCATCTCTCCAATGTAATGCTTTTGTTTTATTGCTATGTGCAATTATCTGCAGTATTTATTAAGGAGTTATCGTTGTTTTGTGGGACAAATTACAGCATATTCTTATGGGAATATTTCATCCAACATATTACTATTTCAACATATGAAGTAGGTCCCGGAACGAATGAAATTTGTACGTAGAGGTTTTCATTTTCCCAAGCCATAGTGTACCTGCGCGTACTCACCTGGGGCCTTGAGGGAGGGGGGCCGGTCCCCTCAGGCCGAAGGTGTCGGCAGTGGACGAGTGGCGCGACGGCGGCGCGTTACCGCACGCCGACGGCGGCGGCTCCGTCTCTTTGATCTCCATGGCTCGCTTGTACAGCTCGGCCGCCGTCTCAAAGTCGCCCTCTTCGTAGCTGCAAAATGGAGAGCGTCGCGCAAAGAAGAAAAAAGCGCTTGGAGGAGAAGGGTTTTTCCAGGTTGCGTACCTCAGCACTGCCAGGTTCTTGAGCGTCTCGCCGACACGAGGATGCGAGCGTCCCAGGCTGTCTTCATACACTTTGAGCGCTCGTTCGTAGAGGGGCAAGGCTTCGTCGTGCTTCTTCTGACAAACCAACCCAAACGCAGCAGCCTCTCGTGACCGTGCGCAAACAAATATATATACATATGTATGTATGTATTGAGGGGAAAAAGGGGCGTTTACCAGCTGACAGTAGATGACCGCCAGGTTGACCAGTGCCGTCGCCACGCTAGGATGTTTGGGCCCAAAACTCTTTTCCCGGATGTCCAGCGAGAGCTCGTAGAGGGGCACCGCCTTCTCCAGCTTCCCCTGCGTAGACGGAATGTTTGATTTGACTCTTTGATTTTCGGTGCCAGCCACGACGTCTTCATCCCTTCCTGGCATTTGAAGTACGGCATCTTATCTCAGCTGGAAGAAACAAGCGCCGAAGGAATGTTTCCGCCTCACCCGGCGCTTGTAGAGCATGGCCAGGTGTTTGAGCGTGTAGGCGAGCGAAGGGTGGTCCGGCGAGAGGGCCCTCTTGCGGATGTCCAGCGCCCTCTCGTACATGTCCTCGGCCGCCTCGTAGTCCCGCCTCTCCGTGTGCAGCGCCGCCAAATTGTTGAGGGACTGCGCGCAGTCGGGGTGCTCCGGGCCCAGGACACGCTGGCGCATCTCCAGCGAGCGCGTCAGGAACACCTTGGCCGCGCTGGTGGTCAGAAGACACAAAGAGGATGGGAAACGCTTCCGGAAGGATCCACGTGCGCTAAACGTCGGCGGCTGAGACTGACTCCAGGTTGTTCTGGAGGTAGTAAAGCACTCCTAGTTCATTGAGGGTCCGGGCGCAGTCGGCCGAGTCGGTCCCAAGGGTGAGCTCTTCCAGCTGGAGGGCCCGGCGACGCAACTGACTGAAGCCGTACTGCAGTGTGGAGAACACGCAAGTCTTGTGACACAATCTCACGTATAGTCTCGTATCGTATCGTATCGTATAGTACAGTGGTCCCCAACCACCGGGCCGCAGACCGGTACCGGTCCGTGGGTCACTTGGTACCGGGCCGCGGAGCCGCACAGGAGAAAAAAAAAAAAAGAAAAAAAAGTTTTTTTTTTTTTTTTCATTGACGATCAATTCATTCAGGTTAAGACGCTCGTCCCGGTCACGTGACATGTTTCCCCAGTCGAGCCCGCAAAGCTAGCAAAAATGAGTAAGAATTTATTTTGAAAAATATAAAAAATTTGGCGAATCTCTCCCAATTACATCTGTCGGTGCATCTGAAAAATAAGGACTCTTGACACAGGGCGCTCGTCTCGGTCACGTGACATGTCACCACAGTCAAGCCCGCGAGGCAAGCAAAAATGAGCAAGAAACAGAGAAGTTTGGAAAGCTTCTTCAGAAAGGGAAAAACGTCCAATGAGGACACTGAAGAAGAAGAGGCTACGACTTCTAAGAAAAGGAAAGCTGCATTTAAAAGAACATTTCTGGAGTCCTACTTAAAATATGGATTTATCGCCACAGGTGACTCTGACGCGCCAAGTGCACTCCGCATATGTGGCGAAAGGCTAGCTAACGAGGCAATGAAGCCTTCAAACCTGCTTCGGCACATGGAGACCAAGCATCCTGCATTTAAAGACAAACCTTAACCACTTCGGGTGTCATTGTCTCCGATTACGCCTAGATGGGAACGGCTCATTTCTGAGAAAAGAGCTCGGTGCTCCCACTAATTCAACGTTTTATTTTTATGTGGTTTATATTTGTTTTTATGCCAGTCGTATCATTTTATTTCATCCTATTTATATATATAAATATTTAAATAATAAATATATAAATATATTTATTTATATAAAGGCCGGTCCGCGAAAATATTTCTGGTCCGTGGTGCAAAAAAGGTTGGGGACCACTGGTATAGTATATGTATATGGAGAGGCCCGTTATTTCTATAGTCACCATGTGGCCTTTCTGGCGAGCTGTTTTCTGCCTTATCTTCATGGACCTCTTCCGGAGTTTCTCCGCCTGATCGTACCTGACCACGACAGTGACAAAAAGTAGATGGCCCGGCTGCGGCAACGACGGGGGCAACGACGGCAGCACTTTTGTACTTGTTTTGTTTCTGGTAGAGGGCGGCGAGGGACTCCAGCTCTCGGGCCACGCTGCCGTGCTCGGCCCCGTAGGCGTTCTCGCTGATCTCCAGCGCCTGCTTGTACAGCTGCTCGGCGTTGCCGTACTTCTTCCACTGGACGTACACGGCGGCCAACTGGTGCAGGGAGCGTGCCACGCTGGGATGGTCGGGGTCCAGCGCCGTCTCTCGGATCTCCAGCGACCGCTGGAGAGGACCCACCGCCTGGCGGAGAACCAGCTGGCTTTTACGCTTCTCACAAGCCACGAAGCTAAAACCCGTCAGCTCACCTGACTGGGCAGGCCCAGGTCTTTGAGGAAACGTCCCAACGTCTCATATAAGTCGGCCAGCTTGGTCACGCCGTCCTCGCTCTCGCAGTTCTTCTCGTAACGCTTGAGCGAGTCAAAGTACTCGGTGGCCATGGAGCTTTTGTCCTTGCCCACGTACTGCCAGTAGGCCAGCAACTCGGAGAAATGACCCCTGGAAATCCAAACTCAATTAGCAGAAAGTTTGGCCGAGCGCCGCCTCGGTCTGGGATTTACGACCTCTTGTACAGGTTCTGGGAGACAAAGAGGTTCAGAAGGCTCAGCTGCAGTTTGCTGCGGTCCTCCTGCTGCTGAAGCAACCAGGGCAGCTCGTCGGCGACGCGCCACGTCACGCCGTCGTGACTAGCACCCACAAGACATCGCGCATCAACAGAGAGAGAGAGAACGGAAAAAAAGAAAGACGGACGTCCGTCCGGCCGGCCGGCCGGCCGCACCTGAGCTGCCGGCTGAAGTAGTGGATCAGCTTTTCTCGGTAGGAAGCGCAGCCGCGGCCTCCGCTCAGAAACTCCAATCGCACTGCTTCCCATGCCTGGTGAGGAGACAAAGGTCAAGACTTTTCCCACTAGGCAAAAATCATTCCAAATACTGGATCACATCCTTTCAATTTCCTCCTGGGTACCTAATAAAAAGGTACCTGCAGATGGCGGAACCTGATGAGGCCGCAGCGGAGGGTGAGCACGCAGAGTCGACTCAGACCAAAGAGCAGCGACGCCAGCGCCGGAAATTGCAACTCCGGGAAAAGGTCGAGAACCTCCGACTCGCTCACGCCATTGTGGCTGCAATACACCAGGCAGAGTATCTACGCGCCAGACAAAAACCACAAGAGGTGTGTCACGTTCCCGACGAGTGCCCGTTTGCCACTTTCCGACCTAGTCGTTCGGGCACCTCTCTGGCGACGTGTCGCTCTCTGTCCGAGCCGAGGGAGTCCAGCGTGGTTTTGAGCGCCAGGCGGTACAGCGACAAGGTGTCCTGACACTGCAGGCACCGCTCCAGGCTCTTCTCCAACCACCATCCGCTACACACAAAAAACAAATAGGTGATGTCAATTTTTCAAATCCTAACGACACAAACAGAAAAAAAGAAGGCATCAAAGGAACCTGACGCTCATCCTGGCGAGCAGCGTGACGTATAGAGCGTTGCAGGTGGACGCTGAGCGGCAGTGCTTTTCCAGCTTCTTCTCCTTGAGAACAAAGGGTCAAGTCACTCCCACAGCACTCAGATGATGACTTGCTTCTTCCTACCTGATCCTTGCCGAGTTGGAGGTCCACGCTGAGGCGCTCGGCGTTCACCACACTACTGACTTCCCTGGGACTCAGCGGGTCCAAGTGGAGAGTGGGCCACAACCTGGGGGGGGGGGGATCACAAATGCGCTGAGAGGCTCATCGCTGCTTGCCATGATTTGTGCAAATACTGAATGGATGTCTGCCACGTGGGACCCACCGCCACGCTTGAGGACACGTCTCCACGTTGACGGACACAACCACTCTGACGTTGACGGGCAGCGGGTCGATCAGCCACTTCATGTGTCTTTCCGCGTGCTGTGGAAAGATGACGCCAATGTCGTCGTCGTCGTGAACTGCAATCGCCGCCCTCCCTCACCTGTATTTGGTCGATGGAGTCTATGATGATGATGATATTGCCCTGGTGGCGCGCCGAGAGCCTCTCCAGCCAGCGTGGGAACTCCTCCAGGATCTTGCTGGGCTCCATGGACAAGCCCGAAATGGACCAGAAATGTTGCAGCAGCTGCATTCGGAGGACCAATGAAGTCACGGGGTTTGACTTGAGACAATTCAACAGAAGGGAAGCCATCTCTCACTTTCACGGTCAGGCGCTTGATGATGAGCACGGGCTCGGAGCTGGAGGAAAAAGGTTGCCCGACGAAATGGGAGAGGAACAAGGTGTTGGGGGACTGCTTCTGCTGCAGCTCCATCCTACCGAGGAGGACCGCAAATAGTCACGCTGCTTTTCTCACCGACAAACATGACAGCCGCAAACAAAAAGGAGAATTACACTTGCCATTTGGCGAGGAGAAGGGACTTCCCCGAGCCCGGACCGCCCGACACCAGCAGAGGCGGAGTCGGAGGAGGGGCGGCGATCATGTCGTCGAGCCGCTCCACGTACTGAGAAGAATAACCTCGTGGGGATTATGAAGTTGACCAGGAGGAAGAACTTGGCGAAGAGGGTGGGAGGGAAGCTCACCTTTTGGAAGCCCAGCTGGGAGCCGGTGCTGCCGCACGCCTGCTGGTAGGACTCCAACTGCTCCTGCTCGTCATGAAGGTCCCACAGGACGTCGCCTGCGTCTTCCTCGCGGCCCTCCTCCATCCCGGAGTCCTTCGGGTCGCCGTCCGCTCCTTCCAAACCGAGCAACTCCTGCACCGGAATAATCAGCGCGACTTGAAAACGAGACGTGCGTACCAAGGCAGGCATGGGTGGCCAAGTACCTGCTTGATGACTTTCTCCAGCTGAGCTGAAATGAGGCTGGCTCCATCTTCAGCAGAACCGCTGTGATCCAAGACCTGCTCGCATGTTCAACACAAGTATCAAGGTCTGCATGTGCCAAGACTGACAATGCGTCAGCAAATGGGACCTTAATTTTAGCAGCCTTGTCCGCAACGTTGACCCTTTCCAGAAGCTTCCTGGTGGGCCCGGACAGGTTCCCATCTCCTTCCGTCCTGAGGTAGAGCACTAATGGATGGCCATCTGGATTCTTCACAAAAGCCTCCTCACAATCCTCCACCACGGAGCTGTGAAGTCACAACAGCAAAGGGAAGCTTCAGCCCGAGCGGGAGGGCGGGAGGGCCGTCGAGCGGGAGGGAGGGAGGCGCGTGACCTGTTGACGGTGGATTTGAGAAGCAGCACGCACACGGAGCTCCTCTCAATCTCCCGTTTGCGTGCCGACGCAAACGAGGCGGCGGCGTCTTCGTGGAAGCAGACGTTAAGGTAGAAATGTCCTAGACCTTCACACAGCCTCCTCAGCACCAGAGAGTGCTTCTGCATTCGAGTCATTTGTGCAAGGTTTTCATTTTACAGATCATTTGAATGCAACCGATACCATACAGGTTATCTTTTGGCGACATCATCAGAACACTCGTCGCACCTTGGTAAAAATGTCCATCTCAGCTTCGGTCTCCGGTGTGCAAATGAAGTAGCAGCGTACCGTGTTGCTCCACAAGGCCTGAGGCACGTGAGGCGACACCTGCAGCAGACTGGCCACCGCAGCATCCCAGTCGTCTAGCATTTGACAAGTTCTCGTTAGCAATCTGCTTTTGCGCTCTTTCGAACTGAAGTCGCTGTGGCGTCAGCACACCGACTGCTAGCACGCTACCGCTTGAACACGTGCTACTGGCGACATCCCACTCGCTCCCTTACCTCGGCTCACGTTTGCGAAGGGGCCCTCGACGTCGATGAGGCTATGGGCCAACTCGGGTCCCCGGAAGGTCTGCTGCAGCTGCATCATGCTGCCCATAGAAGGCTCGCTACCCAGCACACCCCCGGTCCAGTACTCGGACTGGGCTCCCGCAGCTAGAGACGTGAAACGTCACTGGCTACAGATAGCGCAACTTGCTGGCAGCTTTACTTTTTAGAATTCAACGTGGGTTCCTTACCAGTCACAGTCGTTTGGTTGTCGTCCGAATCGGAATCGTCGGGAGAGTACACCTGGATGCCCTGGGCTTGCAGTTGTTGCATTTTGGACTCCAAGTCCCTCTTAGCGCGAAGGAGATCCTGGATTTCCTTTTCCTTCGTCTCTCTAAAAATCTGGTGAACAAATCCAACAAGATTAACGTGACGGAGAATATTTGAATCACTGAGACATACCTTAAATTGTCTTTTCACTTTATCCCGGTCGTGCTCAAAAGTGGAAGCCCTCTCCATGGCTTGGTATTTGGCCTCCAGGGCGCTCTCCTTCTCTCTCAGGATCTTTTGGTAGGTCTTCTGCAAAGCCTGGGGTCACATGGAAGACACTTAGAGCAAAACGGCAGATTTCTTCTGAATATTATAAGGACTTGGTACGTACTTACAAATTATTATTATTATTTGTTTTCTTTTTTAAGAGTTCAGCACAGAGCTTCTACTTTCTTTCAGCAGTCTTGCAATACCTGCAACTCAGCTCTCAGCCTCTTATTCTCCTCGTCCAGCTTGGACTCCTTCTTCTGCATGGACGTGATCTCGTTGTTCTTGCTTACGCGGAAGATCTCGTACTCTTTCCGCAGCCGCTCGTACTCGGCGGCGTACTCGAGGTCCACGGAGCCAGTCGACTTGAAGCTGGCCCCAATCGCCCGAGGTCCCCGGCGGAAGGAGCTGCGCAAGAGTCGGGCTTTTGGCTTCACCTCTACGGGAATCTCGCACGCTTCGCCGCCCTCGCCGCCGTAGCCATCCTCGATCACCTCCCCGGGGCTGACCAGGGAGGAGGCCGTTCCCATGTTAGCAAAGGGGCCCCCGTTAGCCTTTTGGGGGAATATGTTGCAAATTGTTGCCGTAAAAATGTCATCAAACTAAACTTGTCTCAAAATTCTCCACATACACAAGTCCCCACTATGCTACATGCTAATTAGCACCGACCGTATACAACCTGTTGCTGGTTTAGTTCGCGTTAGCATCACGAAGATGGCTCTCGAAGAAAACAGTAATGTCACGAGTGAAAAATATATTTTTGGATAACGGGGGGGGGGGGGGGGGGCGTTTTAACTACACTATAGTGTCCGCAACGTTGTCACGGTGAAAATGTTAGAGAAAATGTTGGATAAAATGTGCGTTCTGCAATCAGTCTCACTTGGGCTTCTTCTGGGCTACCTTGGTAACAGGCAGTGCATAAGGGGACTCGTAAGGGACAAACCGTGTAAAAGTCGCATACGGGGACGCGCCAGGGACAAACCGTGTAGAAGGCGCTTTTAAAAAAAAAAAAATCCACTGGGTAAATTGCCACTTTTGATTAGAATGTGCTTATCGTTTACCTACAATGTAACTTTAATTCAAGTATTAAGATGCAAAATTGACTTTCTGGTCATTTTCTGACCTGTGAGGCCTTGATGCAGAAGTTTCAGAGAGGACAAGTCATGTCGACATCTTTCATTCCTGGACAACCTTTCTTTGGCATAAAAATAACACGCATGCATGCACGGACGTGTGCGTACACAGGGACAGACAGAGACAGACAGAGACAGACAGACGGGACTTTTTTAAAACCTTTTATTTAGGAAAAAACAACAACTATGGAAGCTCACAATCCAGCAAGAGTGGGGAACCTTTTTACTTATTTAAATGATGAAAACATAAGATGAAACAACCTTTGCAAGGTTATAGAGATGACAAGAATTGCGTGTTAAACGTTTGTGAGGCGTTTTATGACAGGTTGCCCACCCCTGCTTTATAAACAGGCTTCAATGTCTGTGGCTACCCAACATTGAGATATGACTTAAAGCTTTACAAAAACAAAATATATTTACAAGGTCTCTCTGTGCAAACATTTTTTTCACACCACTCTCCTATAGTGTCTGATGAAGTCAAGCAAAAAACTTTGGTGTGCTAACAAAACTACTTACTACTTACTTACACTGATAGGCATTCACTGTTTACGGCGCCCGCTTTGATTTGTTTCGAGTAGTTTCCGTGGCGGTACACGAGTGCACGTCCCCCTAAATTCCCTCCAAAACCTGGACAACTTTGGCAAATAGGCACACTTTCTTTTTTTGTCCACGTGTTGCTACTTTATCGATCCCCCCACAAAGTGTTGTCAGTTGAGACGCGTTAACGTTTATGAGAAAATACTCGATCTGTATACAAGGCATTTACAAGGGTGAATAAACATCAACAGATTAAATATACTACGCTTACCCAAAGTTCTGGTACGAAAAATAAAACAATCTGTACACCGTCTGTGTAATACACTACATCTGATTTGAATGCCGTTGCCTCTTTCAAAGTGCCCGTATATTTTTTTACTTTTCTATACGTACAAATGAGGATGAAGCAAGGCAGACTAGAAGAAAGCGACGAGAGACGGGACAGCGGGGTCACTCGTTTCGACTGCTCTGTAGCGTTGAAAGCAAGATTCAACTTTTTTTTTTAAGGCAGTAGTTTGCCAGGAAGGCAATCGCTGCTGGTTGAAAACGGACCTTTTTCAAACCTATGAATTCCAATATACGGTCAATGGACTATTGGATTTACAGTATTCTCGACAATCTACTTTCTTCATTTTGGAACATTTCTTTTGGCTACATTTTATTTGTCCAATCACATTTCCCAGGGCCTTCAGCAGCAGGGGTGCTTGCTGATGTAACTTCAACTATGGCGAATTTTGTGTTGTTGTTTTTTTTTTTTAACCAATCAGATTTCAAACTTGCTTCACAATTACATGATGTGATTGTCTTAAGAGGTGGGTTAGTCCACAGCCACCCACTAAAAATGATGATGCGGCCTTTTCACCTGGTCTCTGTGTGTAAAAAAAAAAAATAAAATGGTTGGGTGCCGCGGGGAGGCTAAAGCGTGGCTAGTCCTTAGCCGCCGAGGCTGTCGGGATGCAGGATTTGCCGCCGCTGCCGTTGTGGGCCCTGTAGCTGGTGAAGCTGGGGGTGTGTATGGTGCGGATGCTCTTCCCGCCCGGGCCCAAAGGTGACAGAGGGGAGGGAGAGGTGGAGGAGGATGAAGAAGAGGAGAAGGAGGAGGAGGGGGAAGAGTGCACTCGACCGTTGGGGGTCTGGGAGGAGGAGAAGGAGAGAGCTTTAGCCGCGTGCTGCGAGGGGGGCTTCAGGGAGCCGTTGGACAGTGAGGGGATGTGCGAAGAGGGCAGGGAAGCCGAGCGAGCGTTGTGGGGGGGGGGGAGGGAGGACTTGGAGGAAGATGAAGAGGAGGACGGGTTAGCGGCATCTTTAGTAGCGCTAGGATAAAAAGCGGGGATTTTAGAGACAGTGGGGGAAGTGCTTTTATGATCCCCTCCCACTCTTTTAGTACTTCCGTTAGCCTGTGAAAAGAGATGCCAAAACACAAACTGATTGTCAAAAGAAAAAAAGGTTCAACTATACACATGAAAAGTCTATACAAACTGGAACACAACAGTGAAGACTAATAATGCTACGCAGACGATGAACACAATCGGTCTACTTGGATTGCATGAGGAAAGACAGCAGTCACTCTTGATATCTGCACACCATCATCTTTTTAGGAGGTTTGAAACCAAGGCAACTGGACAACAAGGGACTTGGAGAAGGATATTTGGCATTTTGAAGTGCATCGGAAACCCATGAATTTAGTGTTAACATAGTCACACCCGCGCTGCCTAAACGTTGCTCGTTTACTGCTAATGCTAGCTCAGTATTGCTAGCACCGCCGAATTGTCCTTGCAGAATTGTATCTCATCCCCCAGCCGGCCACTCAATGGAACATTTTTGGACTGGCGTGCTCCAACGGCAATTAAGTAGTCCAGTTGCCTTTGATTCAACTCCTTGTCCGGTACGCATCACTTGATCCACATGGACACTTGGAACAGAGAGACGTTACCAGGAAACAGGATGCAGCGTAGGTTAGACTGGAAGGGGCATCTCTTCAGCTTCCTTTGTTAGTCAGAGTGTTAGGTTAGATGTACGGAAGGTTTGGGGGGGAGATAACCCAGTTAAGGGCTGTGTTTGTGCGTGAGCAGGCAGGACATGGTGAGTTGAGTTTCAAAATTGGATAGGAGAGGAAACCAGTCGGAGTGAGGTTAAGAAGTTGTCAAAGCAGTCGTTTGGGGGTGTACGGTGAGAAGAAGGGTTGGGGGCAAGTGTGAAATGGAAGCATCCTGGAAGGGGGGTGGATGGCGGGGTTCGGCGACACTGTTTAGGAACTCAGCTGTGGTGGGAACTGGAGATGCGATGAGCATTTTGCAGGTGTGTTCCGCTTTTCTTTGTTTTTTTCAAGTCACCAACACAGTGAACACCATGAGCAGTGTGGACATGCAGAAGATGTTATGGGGTAACAGTCAAGAGTCAATCATGCCTTCCCGTCAAAGCGGGGGGGAGTCCGCAATCAAAACACTTTGGTCGTGGTGTGGCCCTAGAGTAAAACTACCTGTCGGAACTGCCTTTGAGCGTCCTGCAGTTTTTGCTGTTTTGCTGCTTTGTCAGTAGTAGCCGGCGACTGCCTGGACTTGGCCGACAAAGGGACGGGCATCCGACTAGTGGGGGAACTGGTGTTCTGCAGGGGGACCCAAACGGAACAAAAAAAAAAACAACAACAAATAAAACAAAAGAAGAGGGAGGGAGGGAGGAACAACAAAACACGTAAGAAGAGTCAGACATTAAGGCACCGAGAGTTGGAGAAAGAAAGAAAAAAATACAACAACCACCACCACCACCACCACCGGTGACAGATCATGCAGCCATGTTGAACCTCACACTCATGCAACCATTGAGATTGAGGTGTCTTTGATTATTGATTGCTGAAAACCTTTCAGCAATGAAGTAAAGGAGTTAGGTGGGAGGCAGGAACCCAACACAAAGCCAAGGTGGACTTTTCCAACGTTTCCTGCGGAGTGGATGAACGCTTTTGTCATTTGAGCGGGGAAGCTCGAAGTGAAGGGGGGTGGGGGGAAAGAGAAGGACCCGAAGCCTTTGTGGAGCGGCAAGAGCTAGAGAGAGACCTGTTGGATGGTGCCGGGGGCACCGGGGGAGCCCATGGTGCCGCTGCCGGTGGTGGGGATGACGACAGGGCGCGGGAGGAGCAGAGGTTTGCTCTTCTTCTGGAAAGAACCTTTGCTGGCTACCTTAAGCGCCGAGGCCTTGGAGGTCGGGAGCGAGGCCGACCTCCTCAGGCCTTCGGACACTTTCCCGCTCTCTCCCTTCTTCTCCTCGGCGGAGACGGGCCCTATCTCGTTAATGGTGCTCTCCAGCTGCTTGATGGTCTGTTCTAAGCTGTCCAGCGTCTTGTACGTGTTCTTGCGGATCTGGTCGGTCCTGCACAGCGGCTCCGAGTTCTGCCTCTTTAGCGGAGCGGGGCTCGGTGCCTCCGCTGAGGGCTTTGGGCGCGAGATCTCAAATCTCTTGGCCTCTTTGTGCCGCTTGACCGTTCCGTCCGATTCCTCCTCGTCCTCGTACACGACCACCTGCAGCGTCTTCTTTCCCGACTTGGTGCCCGCGCGGATGGCCTGCGTGAGAGCCGCCAGCTGCTTCTTGGGGAATTTGAACTTGAACTTCTTCTTGCCGTCCTGCTTGGCGTCTCCGTTGGACGCTGCGGCGTCCGCGGATTCCGAAATTAATGACGACGACGACGACGACGACAGGCTGGTGCGATCTCCTGCGGCTCGAGGAGACGCGACCTTTTCGCCGTCGAGCGCTCCGGCTATCCCCTGCGGCCCGCCGCTCCTGTCCGTGTCCGATTCCTCGCTCTCCTCGTCGATGCGCTCCGCCGCTAGCATCCGGTCCAGCTCCTCCTCGCACTCAAAGATGGTGGAGAGGCGCTTGTAGGCGGCCCGGATGTCCATGGGTTGGTCGAAAATAATGATGACGGGCTTCTTGTTGAAGCCGTTGTCCAGCGGCGTGCGGGGATCCCCCGCGTTGTTCCCTCCGCCGACAGTCACGGTCTGGACGCTTCCTTTCTTGGCATTGACCAGCTCCTTGTACTCCCCGCACGAAAGGGCCTGAACCTTGGTGTTGGTGATCATAAAGGCAATGTTGTCCGGTGGAGGAGGTGCCTCCTCCCCTGGCAAATCAGGACTAAGAGTGGCTTCTTCGTCAAAGGTAGCTTTGGCTGGATGGTGCTCCTCACTTGATGAGGACCTCCTCTGCGGCAGCGGCGGCGGAGTGGAACTTTTAGAGCGCTCTTTGGCACCGCCGGCCTCTGTTTTGACATGCTTAGTAGAAGGAACGGACTCCAGGACGGTCTGACTCTTTTTCTCTGCCTTCTCAATTTCCGCACTGGTCTCGGAGGACTCAGAGCGCTTAAGGGCCTTCCCGGGCAGTCGGAACGCAGACAGTCCCACGGGCTTGGGCGAAATTGGCGGCGGGGACTTGAGCGCCGGTGATTTGGACAGCCGCTGCTCCTGCTGGCCTGGGGAATTGTCATTAAGAGTGACATTTGACACCTGTGTTGGAGAGTGGCAGGGCTCCTGGTGTTCGTGGCTTTCCTCTGTTCCGGAATGGGGCTGATGCTCTTTGGGAATCTTTCCGGTCACGTAGTATATGACCTGCAAAGTTCGCCGTTGTTAAAAAGGAAGGGCCCGGCAGCATTTGGGAGTCAGCCAAAGGTGACGCGGTACGTACCCCTTGGCTTTGCCGCCGCACAGTCGTGTTTCCATTTTCGTCCGTGTCTGGATCTTTTTCGTCCCGTTTTGGCTCTGAGCTCTGCAGTTTAGGAAATGATATCACCGTGTTGTAAGCTAGGCTCTACTCTCGATTTTGGAACCTACTGTACGTATCCTCACCGTACCGGCGATTATGATTGAAAGGTTGAAGTCGTGAGGCCGAGGAAAGTTAAGCAGAGACGGGAAAAAAAGGCCAAGCGACGGACGTGAGAGAAGCATGCGCGCCAGGCCGCACGGACAGAGTCTGCACTACGAGGTTTTTGTCCAATTGGGGATGATGATGATGATGATCAAAGTGCACTGCTTTTTTGTTTTGGGGTCGATTTGGTGAAAGCAAGGTCGGAAGACATTATCCGTGTTGGCGTCCAGAAGCTTCCTGTCATGCAGACTTAATCCTTTCAAGCGGCAGAATCCAAAGAGGGAAGCATGATGAGGAGGCAGCAGAAGGAGGCTTGGAGGTTAAAAGTGTCGGCAAAGCCCAAGCGAGTGTTAGGAGGTGCAGGCAGCGTGCACAAAAGGGGGGGGGGGTGTTACCTTCTTTTCAGCTCTTAGCTCTCTGATTTGAGCTTCCATGTGAGTAGCGGGCTCCACCGTGTTTGGCGGGCCTACTTCCTGAATAGTGCACTTCTGGAAAACCTGGTGCAGGAAAGTTGCAGGGACAAGAGATTTGAGGGAAAACTGGATTTGTTGCGATGACCAGCACTCACCGCATTGGGAAGGAAGGCAACCCCGACACCAACAGTGTGGAAATCAGCCACCCAAGTCAAATCACACAAGAAAGAAGTGTGTGTGTGTGTGTGTGTGTGTGTGTGTGCGCGCGTGCGTGTGACCAACCTGAAGTTCTGCCATGATCCTGTCACTATCGTCCTCCTCCTCCCTGGCAACAACAGGAGGTGGGGTGGCGGCCTTCTTGGGTTCCGGCGGGGCGCTTTTGTTGGGCTTGATTTGAGCGGCGGGAAGGAGGCCCTCCTCTTCACCCTCCTGGAAGAAACAAACAAAAAGAAATTTCAATTGCAGCATTTGTGCTTTTTGTGTGCTTTGAATCTACAAGACTCACCCGAGAGTCCCTCTTGTTGGTGTAGACCACCTCTCCAGAACGCGTGGTGGTCATGCCAGAGGTGGCAAAGGCCTTCCTGGGAGGGGGCGGCGGCGGCGGGGACTTGGCGGCCTTTTCAGATCCCGGCTTGTTCAAAGAATCCGGGGATGCGGGTTTTGCGGCGCTCTTGGAGGGTCTTTCCGGTGGCGCTTTGGCAGCGGCTTTCTCCATGGCCGGCTTGGGAAGAACCCTCTGGGCCGGTTTGTCCGACCGAGGCTCAGGTTGCGACTCTAAGATGAAGCAGAAAAATGTTTATTAGTCACTGAACATCATACGCGTTGATTATTGCAGACACCTGTTGGGGACTCCAAAGGGCTTTTCGCTTGCTCTCTGCAGACAGCAGGGGGCAGTATTGGGTTACTTTCCACATCAGGACTGGGAAGGCCCTTGATCATGTTGGCCTCAGCCTCCTGCAGGAGCTTTTCAAACTCTTTCTCATCATACTGCCCCATGTTCTGCCTCCTCTCCTCCCACTCTTTCTCTGCTGCCTACGGGGAGAAAAACAGAAAAGGCTGAAAAGTAGAGCACCAAGGCTGAACATTAGTCATAAGGTTTGGAATTTTGACAGCCATTAATACACCATTATTTTTGAAATACAAAAAGATGAGGGGAAAAAAAATAAATAAAATCAAGCCCAACTGCCTCGATCATTTACTCCTTTTTTTACGAGATGATTACTTTGGACTGTTTTAAAATCGAATTGGAAAAAGCCTTTCAGTTGTTGCCTGCTATTTATTCATCTGATAGTTCTCAACATATAAATTCATTTGAAAAACAATAGCTGCACGTACCTCGATGGACATTGCTCTGTTCTTGCATTTGTCCTTACTATGCTGCAACTCTTCAATGACCAGATCCTGTCTGGCGGTCCCGTTGCCGTGGTTCACCGGGCTCCCGTGCGCCCTCTTGGGGTGGGCCGGGCTGGGCGGGTCCGCGGGCGTGAGAGGCGAGCTGGGCTGAGCCACAGACAAGCTGGCCGACTGCCGCACGGGAACCGGGGGGCTCTGGACGTCATGGATCAGCGGCGGCGAGGAGGGCTTTGCGCTGGAGCTCTGGGACTCCGGCAGGGCGGCTGTGACTACCGACTTCTCCACTGGAGATGGGATGTTGTCCAGCAAGATGTTAGAAGAAGGAAGGCCTACTCTCTGATTGTTCTCACTTGCAGATCTGCAACCATGAGAGGAACCTACTGAACGACTTATACGCAGCTCCTCGGTAAGTTCCAGCCGTTCTTGGCAGAGGTTAAAGAATAGACACCTGTGCGTGCCTGCGTGCGACCGACATCACTTCTAATTCTACTCCGTACAAAAAAGGAAAGGTGGCGCTCCTGCATCCACCCACTGAATTCAGCTCATGCTTGAGTAGAGGTGATGGAGAAAAGTCGCGCTTTGTGCCTACGGCCGGCCGGCAAGTCACCCTGCCAGCTCAGTGGCTTTGTTTTCCACTTGTCACTTTTGCCCCCCCCCCTCACCTTCTCAGACCGCTCAGCGTGTCAGTCAGGCTCCTGACCCTTTTCAGCATGCTGTCCAGTTTGTGAGGCTCCTCCTTGAGAAACTTGACGGCTTCCACCTCCACGCGGAGAACGGCGCGCATCCTGGTTTGCAGGGCTGGAAACTCTCCTGGTCCAAGACAGAAAAAGAAAGACATTGTTGTCGACGTACACAACATTGCGGCGTGCAAATCGTGCCATTTCGCATTGAGTGATGTCATTTGTAGGTGCACTGTAAAAGAGCAAGCCAAGAGTCACCTTTAAGCCCTGCGAGAGACTCTCCGACCTTCCTCAGCCTCACCGCGCCATCCTCCACGTCCTTGAGGGTCGCCGCCGCCGCCGCTCGGTGAGGGCCCGGCGAGTCCTTCTGCAGCGTGCCCACGTATTGCTCCAGATCCCTAGAGACCAAAAACATTGGAAATGACACGCGGTGTTCAAAGAGGGCCCAAAAAAAACAAAAAAACTCAGACAATTAGCGTTGCACTTTCCAGACTGCTTCGACCTGTTTTAGTGTCAGACCTCACCCGCAAATGTTTACACGCCGATGGCCAAATTGTGCTCGTCAAAAGGCTTCAGCTGTCCTAGGCAAGATAGCGCAAGTGGAAATAAGAGCTCGGCATAGCTTACCTGTCCTAACCTGCGTCTTGAAAATCGGGGCTCGACATAAATCAAGCCTCGGAGATATTTGCCCGACAACACGAGTGTGCGCGTGCGTGCGTGCGCTCGGCATACTTACCCCAGTTGCGTTAGTACACGCTCCTCCAGGCCCAAGTACTTCTGCCGGTCCTCTTCCACCAGAACCCTCTGCTTTTGGACCGGGTCCTCCAGGCGTCGCACGGCCTCCGCCAGTTTAGCGCCGAGCTCCTGCTCGGTCCGCTTCAGCTGCACTCGCATGATCTCCTGGTTTTGCAGCTGAATGGGAAATATTGAAAAACGTTGGGGATGGGGTTTTTTTCGCTTTCACATACAGTTGTTTACCTGCAGCTGCCTCATCTGATGCAGCTGCATCCTGAGGTCTGACACATTCTTCCTGAACTGCAGCAAGTTGGCTTTGAGAGGAATCTGGCTCTGCTGGTCTTGCGTTGCTGCCGCTGCCAAAGTGGAAGCGTCGCACTTGGGTGCCAAAACGGGTGAGCCGCCTGAAGCGTGAAAAATCACAAAATAACAAATAATAAACAAACATAACTTAGGACACTTCAGGCAAGTTATAGTGTGCTTCTGAAACTTCACCGGGATACCTTTCAGAATTGCGCTACCAATGAGAAAAGTTGGTCAATATTGTACGTGACAATTGACAGAGCAAATCCAAATTTTGGCCTGCGATGCAATTTCAACCAGCACTGCGACCTGTGTTCTGCGCACAAAATGACTCCAGCACCCAAACGTGCTGCAATAATAAGGCATTCTTTTTTTTTTTCCAAAGCAACACTGATGAGCACCATAAAACAATGTTATCTCCCTGCCCAGAGGCAACACAATCATTCAGTAAGTGGGTTGGGGAAATCTGGCTCCGTCTCTGGGGAATAAACTCGTGTCTCCACCACAAATGATGCCCGCTTATCTGCTGACTGACTGACAGCCGCCCCGACTTGAAGTGCAGGTTAGCGTGCGCACGAGCCCACCCAGTGTCAACCAAAGTTCAGCCGCCACTCGAATGAGCGAGGGTGACCGCAGCGTTGGCTCGTAGGCGACGAGACCACTTGCAGATTATACAGGCCCTGACTTGAGCTCGATTGTCGAGTCACATCATCACATAATCACTGTTGGCAAGCGGTTTAAGAGGCGCGCACACACACACACACACACACACACACCCCCCCCTAGAAAAAGTCCAAAGAAAACGTTTTGGATACTCACCGGAGCTGTGCGCGCTGTGGGCTGGAGACGACGTCTTTGAGGGTCTTTCACTGTGACCACGAAAAGACATTTGTCAGCAATTTTGAAAGCAAAATATTTGCAGGCATGTCGAAGGCATGGGGGGTTAGTCAGGACACGGCAAGACCAAGGATGACGGACGGGAAGAGTCGGACAAAGCCGGGTTAAAATGACGCGCGCGTCTGTCTGCCGGGCAGGCAAACGTTACAGCAAAAGGATTTTCCAATTTCATTTTGAGCTATTTATTCTGGTGGTTGCCTTTTTTAATGCCCTGATCCCCGTCCTGATGCGTCTTCTACTTACCTGAGAGGCTCCTTGTCTGGCCCCTTTAAAAGTGCATGCTGAACAAGACCAGTCAAGCTGGCAATCTGTTGCTCCATTGCCTTCATTCGCTCTCTGCAGAAGACAGCAGAAAATTCTACTTTCAGCGCCTGAGGCCTGAGATGCGGGAGCGAGGAAGGGAGGGAGGGAGGGAGGGAGGAAGGAAGGAAGGAAGGAAGGAAGGAAGGAAGGAAGGGAGGAAGGAAGGAAGGAAGGGAGGGAGGGAGGGAGGGATGCCCCCCAACTCAGTAGGCTTGGTTTTGAAATCACTTTTCCTTACGGAAAGACGCCGGGCCGTCTTGACAAAGCAAACTATGTCAAGTCTCAGGAATACAGGGTCAAAGCCAAGTAAGAGTCTAAGCCAAGAACTACAACGAGCCAGACAATTGAATGGATCCGAGTCTCCCGCTTCTGTTTTTTCCACAAAGCAAAGTGACGATCCTGCGCATTTGCCGGGCGGCAACTCGCACATCTCGGGCGGGTGAGGGAGAAGACGTGACGTGACATGACGTTAGCTTGAAAACTGGGATGCAGAGTTAGTTAGCCCATGCTGCGGCCGGCGCACTCTTTTGCTTTACCGTGTCTGAATGTCACTCGGCGGCGGGTGGCCCTGCGGCTCTGACGGCGCCACGTTATTCCTGGCTTTGCTCCCCGCCGCATCCTCTTTGCGGAAGGACTGGCGCAGCGACGAGCTCCTCTCCACGGGAACGTGGATGTCGACGAGCCGCACGTCGGCCATCCGGTGAGGGGACGGCGGCGGCGTCTTGGAGCCCAGCGTGGGAAGTTGGCTGTTTCTCGACTTCTGCCTGTACAGGGAAGGGTGGTCCACCGAGTCCGTGGGGCTGGGCCCGCTGTAGGAGCCGGTGGAACGGATGGACGCCCGGTGGAAGCCGTGGTCGGGACCGTCGGGCCCCGGGTTGGGGTGCGCTCCGTGGGCCGTGCGTCCCTCCTGCAGAAGGTACGGGTCGGCGTACGAGCTTTCGTTCCCCCTGGTCAGGCCGTGAGCCTTGCCGCTCACGTCGCTGTCGGGCTTGACGTCCCGCCTCTCCAGGATGGCGCTGGGGCAGGGCGAGCTGGAGCGGGCCGGGGGGTTGGACAGGCGCTCCCTGGGCACCGTGCCGTTGCCGGGCAAAGAGCCCTGCCGCGGGCTGAACGGGATCCGGGAGGGCGAGTGCGGAGAGGGCGGCACGGCCGCCTGCAACGGGTGCTGCGCCGCCTGTAACGGGTGCTGCGCCGCCGTGGGAATCTGCCTCAGAGGATTCACCATGTCGCTGTGCATCTGGACAACAAAAATGTGGAACTTCGGTGGAATGTCACAACAAGGCAAAACGAGTCTGCAAGAAAATTGAGACTAGTTTGAGTAGTTTTCCCTCCCACTTTTGTCAACACGTGATTCACAAAATTCCGCCAGTCGACGCCCATCCAAATTCTGCTCCTTACGCTTGCCGAGTGCCGCTCTGGCTTGTGTCCCGTATAAATCCGGAGTTTCCGGAAACTGCCCTTGAAACAAAAACATTCACCCAGCTCATTTTTGACACTGTTGCTTTTTACGACAAAAGCGCTGTTGTCAGCACATTTTCCAGACACGCTGGCAAAGCTCCCAGCGGCCGGCCGGGTACGCGCTCGCTTGCGCCCACGGGCCCCGGCCAAGCAATAACACCGCTGCGGCCTGAGAGGTTAATCTGCGACAACATTTCAGCCGTCAGCTCATCTGGGGCCGCCGGAGTGAGGTTGCCCTCAAACAGGGCAATGAATCTAACCTCGTGCTCGGGCTGGTGGGGGTAAAAAAAAAAAAAAAAAAAGGTCGATTATGGGTGGGAACAAAATATTGAGCAGATGGACCTGGGAAAAAAATCCGGCAAGTCTTCATGTGAAACTTACGTGGAGTGCCGAGCCAAAAAAAAAAAAAAAAAAATCTATAATTGTGTCGCAGTGCAAAGTCAACGCTCTTCCTGACAAACAAACAAGCTATTGTTCACACAGACTAAAAGCCTGACTCATAGGAAGCCAAAGCCACATGCAAAGTTCACTTGGGCTCCGGGTATCTTTTCTGTTTTGTTTTTTGAGGCCTCCATTTCTCATGAGATTGACAAAAGGGAGAGGTGTGACGAGCACAGCGGCCGACGCCTTTTAAGTTGCTGCTTTTACCAGCCTTATTTTCCATTTGTTTGTACTTCAACTTAAGTGCTTTTCAAATTGTCAGGAAAACTCGCATGCAGGGAGGGAGAGCGGACAACACATATACGTAATGGTAAAAAAAATATTGAATTTCCGAGCCGTGTTTGGCTACCTCGCTGCACAATACGCATAAATCTCTCAAAGCTTGGAGATCACAGAAAGGAGCTTGTCGAAACAGCAGCGCTTGGCAAATGAGACAAACATTTGCTTTCAATTAGGGCTTCTCTTTCAACTTTCCAGTGTCCTCTTAGATGTACGGGCTACTATATGCCGGTTAGTATCATGATGCAATGCATTGACACACACGCACGTCTCATCCACACGTAACTTTTGTATCTGGTTCAAGCGCACACGGGTTAAAGAGTGACAGAGCTATCGCGACACCCATCTTCCAGTGAATGACGATAAGAAAGTGTTGTTTACAAGCTGCCCTCCCTGCCTGCCTGCCTGCCTGCCTGCCTGCCTGCCTGGCTTTTACGTAACCATGACTGCCTGTTGTAAAATATAGTATGCAATTTTCTTTCACAATTTAAACTTGCAGGACAAGAGGAAAGGAGATTCCTCCTTTGACACCATGAAATTGATCACATTTTCCGACTGAAATGAATTGAAATGGCAATCATGCGTCACAGCCCCTCAAAACAACAAAGAAGAAACGAGCAGCGTATTGTATCAAGATACGTATGAAAGGATCTGAAAATCAGTTCCAGGGAAGAAAATGGGCCGGGCGGGCGCCCGCTCACCCTGGCGTCGCCATTGGCCGGCCGGGGCCCGTGGCTGAAGGCCTGCGCCGGGTCCTTGTGGTACACCTTCAGGCAGGAGTGGTCCGTGATGTTCCTGTAGGGGGAAGAGGCGCGCAAGGGTAAGAAGGCGGCCCAGGCGTCGCCGTCGGAATAGGGCCGACGCAGTGGCAACGGCCCGCTCCTCCTCGTGACCAGCCCGGCCAGCGGCACGTAGCCCGAAACGGGCGCTGACCATCGGCCACCGCCGCTGCGCTCCATGGTGCTTTCAAATGCAGCCCCGACACCTCGGCTCCGCTCCGCTCCCTACTGTCACTATGAGGGGCGGAAGGGACACTTGTGCCAACCTTCAGCAAGCGCAAAAGCCCTTTTACAGCACCTGATAAACGTGTCGGGCCCAAAGTACACACGGCCTCAAAAGTGGAAGCGCTTATCGTTTGGAGATAACAAATTGGCCGCTTACGGAAAGTGGGCCGGTGCTGGTGCGCTCTGAGCAAAGAAATAGTAGAATAGCTTATTTGTTTTGAAATGTCAATGAAAAATCGGATGAGTTCTTTTCAAATCATTCTCACGGTTACTGCCGGAGCCGGACAAATGGCTTGTTTTTTAAGGCTATATTTGGCAGAATCAAACGGCGACGACCCATCAATCAGCCAATGACTTCAAATCCGGTTTCATTTCCGGCACACGTATCACCTGACGTCGCTGAGCTCGTAGTAGACGTTCCTCATGTCGTCCTTGACGTAGACGGCCACGCTGGGCGACTCCAACATCTTCATGGTGAGCATCTGCGGGAAGGCGCCGACGAACAAGGCTCGGACCGTGTCGATGCCGGTGATCTCGTTGGGCATGCGGATCTGCTTAGTTTCGTCGCCGTACTGCAAGTAGAGCACGCCTGAGGTGGGGGGGGGGGGGGGGGGGGGCGGCCGGCCGGCCGGCCAGAATCAAAGTCAGACGTGGGAGGATTTTGGAAAAAGCAGCTGCAGTGAGACTGTCTGGACACGCCCACTTGTGCAAACAATAGCGGACAGAAACAAAATGTCTGGTGAAGATTCCACGCCAAAAGAAAGTAGCTGAACTGACCGCAGTGACATATTTCCAGACGAAAAGATTTGGCGCGACAGGAGGACGGAGGACAGCAAACAAAGCGCGCTTTTTACTTGGTGCGAGCTGGTAAAAGCTACCAGATGTCGGTGAGATTCCCATTCCTGGCGGCTAAAGGCTTTTCCCCCCGAGAGCCGCTCTGTCGGCACTCTGCATCCAGATGTTTGACGGAATAGGACAAAGGTGAACAAACAGAGCCTGCTTGCGATCGCAAATGGCCTTGCGACTTTACATCCCTCCCATCCAAGTTAAAAACACAAAAGCTCCATACTCACATACGTATTCTCTCTCAGAGCAGAAGTCGCGCAAACATTTTTTGATGAGCGTTTTGTGTGCGTGTGTCATCATGGGAGGGACAAGGCAGTAAAGCCCCGCTTCACTCCGCCCCTCCCTCTTGTCACGCCATAACAACCCCCCTACCCCCTCTCCCAAATGACGTAGAGCACCTCTTTGCCAACTATCAGAGGTAATAAAACTACTCACATGCAAAAAAAAAAAAAAAAAAAAAAAAAAAAGACTGATTCTGGTGAAAGCATACACATATCGCCAACGTACCGAGCGAGCGATCTTTGGTCTGGTTGGTGGATCGCACCACGGGCAGGCTGGCGCGGACCCGGCTGCCCCGGGTGAAGCCCATTGGCGCGTCTGCCTCGGACATGGCCTCCAGCGAGTCCAAGGAGGTGAGGGAGAGGTGGTCGGCGTCCACGCCGGGCTGCGGGCTGGGGCAGTGCTTGGGGCTTCTGCTCTGGAAGACCAAAAAAAAAATGCAATGTAAGAATCTGGAACAAAAGTTACTATTGTAAAAAAAACAATAGATCTAACTCATGCAGTGCAAGTTTGTCAAGCCGTGCTAGAATTGTTAAGTCCGATTCCGACTCTGTCGGCTCTGCCTTCGTCAACATGCGAGAACATCGGACAAACGATGCATTAAGTGGCAAAGTTTCTCACACAGACAAAAAAAAAGTCGCAGCCAGTCCTTACGGAGTTACGAGACGTGACCGTCGTTTGTAATCGGATCGGGCCTTGGTTAAGCGAAGCTTCCATACGGCCGTGTGTGGGACGGGACCGAGGAGCTCGCCCAGCTTTTGTGCCGTCGGTAAGACGATCTGCGCCGCGAGGACGAAGTGGCGGTGCTGGGGTGGGGGGGTCGTGGAACAGTAGGCTCTTTATGCACTGAACTTCTATTGCTCCCATTAAACATGCTGCTACTTTGTCACACGTTTGCATTTGAAATGTTTGTGATAAAAATAGCGATTCGTTACAAGAGAGACACACACACACACACACACACACACACACACACACACACACACACACACACACACACACACACACACACACACACACACACACACACACACACACACACACACACACACACACACACACACACACACACACACACACACACACACACACACACACACACACACACACACACACACACACACACACACACACACACACACACACACCACACACACACACACACACACACACACACACACACACACACACACACACACACACACACACACACACACACACACACACACACACACACACACACACACGGCAAAATGCAGAGACCCCAGACGAGCCGACTAACTGTGCGAGCGGGCGAGCGGATGGTCATCAGGTAGCTCTGAATGTCCAGCTCCGAACGCAGGGAGGTGAACATGGCCTGCAGAGACTGACGGGAAGGAAAAGGAGCAAATTCAAATGCCGGCGGGAGGGCGGCCCGAGATTGGAAAACGAGGCGCTCATCGGACCAAACGGGGGGCGCCGTGGCGACGACAACAACAACAACAACAACTTGATGGGGGGGGGCTGGCGAAAAGTGCTTCGCCTCACGTCTAACAATTTGGTCACTTGGAATCATCCCTTCCAGCTCCATTTGATTGGCTTTGCCAACAAAATCGATGACTCCTTCAAATATGGGATTAAAAACATGCTCTTCCGCTAACAGGAAGAGGCGACCCGCAGTCCACGGCTCACCCGAAACCACATGTGCGACGCGCTTTGAAAGATTCATGTGCGTCCATAGCAACGCCTTGGAATTTTCTACAACAGGCGGGCGTCATGGAACCTTTTCTTTTGGGTGTGCATTGCTGCTAGTGTCTCTTCCCAAATTCACAGCCAGGCCTCGCCTCGCCTCTTGCTAGGAAAAAAGGGCATCTGGTGGCGGTAGCCCTTGTGTGGGCTGTCGCCAGGTACATTACACTAGAATAACCTCGCAGCGGGCTACTCTCGGCAATTTTCTTTAATCGCGCCATCTCGGCCGAAGGCTGACGGGTCGTTGGCTTGAAAGCTTTTTTTCTTTTTTCTCATGCGCGTGGCGATATGTGCTCAAAAACAAGCCGTTGCGCTGACCTGTGAGATTTGACTAGCATACAAATAAGGCGGCGGAAATGTTTCCAGGATGTCCTGGGCTGGGGTCACATTTTCTGGAACAATGGCTCCTACTCGCTCATGCGTGTCCCTCTTTGTGAGCCTCCTCGCTCCAAAACACACACGGGACGGGACGGGACGGGGTGCATTGCAAAACACACATTTTCGCTTCCTTTTATCTGCTTTCCCTTCAGGCGCGTTTAGTTGTCTTTTGCAAAGAACTCAATAATGGAGGTGTGTTTTTCCAAAGCAGTGCCAAATCGCTTACTTTCAGCACATCACAATCTAAAAAAAGATTTGCATGGAGCAGAGCAGTAGAACCTCTTTTTGTCTTCCTTAATGACGGCCATTACGGCCCTGGTCATCCATTCCCCTCCTCTGATGCATTCCTCTTCTAAACTCCGCCGATGGATTTTCCGACTTGCGCCAACTCGTTCATTTAAGCGGGCGGGAATGACTCTTTGGTCAAACGTGACTTTTGGAGGCTCCTTTTGTTTTTATTTTTGTCCTAGCCATTCGACATCTGAGCAGTAACAGCGAAGACAATGAATGACGTGCCCGTCCACCTCGCTGACATTTCTGACGTCGGAGCGGTCCGATGGATTTCACGCTCGCAAGCGTATCCAAATTAGGCGCGGTTAGCACGGGCAGACATCAAGCGCGCGCTCTCCGCCGAACGAGTGGCGTTCAAGAGTCAACTTTGCGTAAGCATCAGACACGGCTGCCGCCGGGAACGGCGAGCACTCCGTGGCTCTGCAATTTTCATTTTCTGCTTTTCTATTCAAATAAAAAGTTCATCAAAAAGTACAAATGGATGACTTGTTAACACTCTCGGCACTTGACACAGCAAAGACCCGAGTTACATCTCTCTCACACACTATGTCAAATTGTTCAAATGCTAACATGCTAATAACATTTACACACAACAGCACAGCACTCAAGGGCTCTGCTATTTTCATTTTGGGTTTTCTATTCAAATCTGCTCATAAAAGTTGATAAAAGTCCAAATGGATGACTTTTTGGCTCCTTAACAGAGCAAGACAGTAACTCGAGTTGCATCTCATACAGTATGTCAAATGGGGAAAATGTTAACATGCTAACATTTGCTATTGCTTTAGCATGACAAAATTCACATCAAGAATAGAGGAAAGAAAGAAACAAGAAACTATGCAGCATTTACCGTATTGGAAACGCGTGGCGCTCCAACCAACATGTGCAAATGGAAAGCCCCTGGTCCAGAGGAAAGCAGTTCTTCCTCTGGGTGTTGTTTTAGACCTTGTAGCACTTTCTCTGTACAACTGTTCCTGACTCTTTTCCTTTCTGGTCTACCTCAACCCGCTGCCCTGCTCTGCTCTGCTCTGCCCTGCCCTAACCCTTCTTATGCATTTTCAAAAGGCCTCTCAACACTCGTGCCCGCATTCAGATCTCCCGTGTCGGAAGATAAAAAGATACTACCCGTATCCCACGGAGATAAGACGGCAGTCTATGCAAGACACTCAGTAGGTGATGGACTAAACACACACACAGTCTCACATACACAGTCTCACATACACAGTCTCACGCACACAGTCTCACGCACACAGTCTCACGCACACAGTCTCACGCACACGCACACGCGCACACACACACACAGTCTCACACACAGTCTCACACACACACACACACAGTCTCACACACACACACAGTCTCACACACACAGGCTTCGGTCTAAACTGCCTCTCTTGCCACCTCCAAACTATTTGCTGACGGGGTAACACTGCTCCAATCTGCCCGGACTTGCCCTTTAATCGGCCAGAATAACACACAGCACCGATGGTGGAACACAAAGAGGAGGAGCGCTTCCAGTCCAGTCAGACTGGCTGAAGATCAAATTTCACGTGGGTTTGTTGATGTGAAAAGGTCTACTCAGGTGAGAACATCTCAAGACGCTAGAATAAGGACTCCTGCAGGAAACAATCATTTATTGTCCTCCTGGAAGGATTGTCACTGCGGTTCCTAGCAGAGCTTCTGTTTCCAATCATCGGCCAAATTCGTAGCAGAGGCCGTCCGACTTAATGACTCGGAACGAGCGCACTAGTTGGCGGCGTGCACCGTGAACCCCCCCCCCCCTGTTGGAGTTTCGGGGGCAAGCGGCGCGCGCAGTGGCGCCGATGCCCCCTCGTCTCGTCTAATCCGGCGTGTCTCTGGGGTTAAGCCCCTCCCGACAGAAGGCCAGATGATTGGCCTGCATCTGATCGCCGCCGATAGCCACGAAAGCCAGACGGCGCTTTTTGTTGTTTTTAACACGACACAATACAAGTGTCTTAATCAGAGCAGCTAATCGGGTCTGAGCTCCTTCCAGCGGGCGCTTTTTTGCACTCGATAGTCCGACTTAAGCTTTGCAATACAAACGGAGATGAGCTGACCTTGTGTCTCGGGCAGTTTGGAGGCAACCGACAACAAATTAACTCGAGAGCTTTCACTGGAGACACAAAAAGCGGTCCTACCTAAGTGACGTTCATACCCGACGCATCGATATTTGATCACGCAAAGTTACAAGGAAATGTGAAACGGTGGCAGTTTCACAGGACGACAGAAGCATGCAGAGTTCCCGCTGCACTTGAACGCAGCTCACCTTTCCCTCACCTGCCACGCCGCACAGGTCAAAGCTTTGGTGAGCCGCTCTCACGGGCCAAAGGATGATCACATCCCGGGCATGCAAGACCGGTCCGCCAACGGTCTCAAAAGGCCGCTCGACTGTGTCGAACAAAACTGTTCACCTCGGAATTCACGGCTCATCACGCACAGAGGCGGAAGGGAGGGAGGGAGGGAGGGAGGGAGGAAGGAAGGAAGGAAGGAAGGAAGGAAGGAAGGAAGGAAGGAAGGAAGGAAGGAAGGAAGGAAGGAAGGAAGGAAGGAAGGAAGGAAGGAAGGAAGGAAGGAAGGAAGGAAGGAAGGAAGTGTGCGCGCGTGTGTTTGCGAGGGGTCAATGTTGCCAGCGTAGATGTTATCTCATCTCCAGCGATCGTGTCTTTCACGGCCCCGGAAATGAAACGACTGGCTTTTGTGAGGCAGACAGATACAGAAATGGCAATTTCAGTCAAACACTCAGGAGGTGACAATTCAGGAAGTTAGGCGTGTGATAATATCTTGCGCTTTTCTCAATCTCTCCGCCTCGAGTAACTCAAACCTCCTGAGACCGTTTTGTTTTTTTGACACCCGCGAGGCACACACTGTCGCCAGCGGGGTTTGCTCTTCCTGTATGGTGGGGGGCACAGCGTGGGAAAAACTTCCGTTCAGTCTTGCTTGAATAAAAGGGCGCAGTGTGACACCACTTACTGCTGTCCAATTCTTTTGGAAGATGCATTATTTTTTTAATTGATTTCATTTTTTTGGTGGTGGTGGTGGTGGGGTAGCAGAACAATATAAGAAATAATGATAAAGTGGAAAAAATAAACATGATAGTATTATAAAAATATAACTGCACAATATATGAAATAAAATACAAAAAATGTGACCCACAACTAGCATATCACAATAAAATGATTTTATGATTAATCACGCAGTGAAAGGTGACTCATTGTAGCCCACCCAAATATTCGCAAAATTCGGAATAATGTGCAAAAAGGCCAAGAAGAAAAAATAATGACTATGATAATTCTACTTCCAATATTGCAAACTATAATACAAAACAAGTTGATAACATGCATTTCTGCCACTAGGAGGTCATTGTGCATAAGAGCATTACTATGGCACAACACAAAAACATTGCCACCCAACAGTCAAAACAAATATTGAGCTTGGCAATGGCAGATACAACTATTAAATAAGACTTCCAAAATATTTCTTCAACAAGTAGGACTGTTGAAAGGACAGCGCATTGGATTTCACTTCAAATAGCAACACTGTCGCAATATTGCCAAAACACGAGAACACGCTCGTTTCTTTTCTTGAACCGATGCAAAACAATTTGCGTAAAAACGACGCCCTTATCAAATGATTATATAGATTATGCTGCAACACCCACAAGCACAGTTTCCCCATTAATAACCCCAAACAACTTTGTTTTTGTTGTTGTTGTTGTTTTGCAATGGAGCCAACAAGCACCTGCCCAGCGTGCAAGTTGCCAAACGAGTCTGCACACGTCTAACAAATCCAACTTGCACTCAGAGGCAGGGAAAAGAATCGCAACCTACCTCACTGGTAAACAAATAATTGTAGTCGGAGTGTGGAAAAAGTTGTTGTGCGCATTTCATAGAATGCGATAATCCACGCGCAAGCTCTGCCGTGCGACCATGGCTCAGCTCAGTCTCGACACCTCTTTCTCTTGCAGGCAGGCAGCCAGGCAGGCAGGCTGCTGCAACTCAAGCTCCTAACCAGCGAGCCCCCTCCAGTGGTGACATCACACGGCGTCGCCATGGCGACCGGCCGTGACTCCACCCAGCCCAGCCCAGCCCAGCCCGTCCCGGCCGGCCCAGCCAACCCAGCCGGGCTGCAGCTGACTGAACCTACCTGTTTGACAAGCTCGCGACAGCAAAGTGCATTTTGCCAGACACTAGGTGATGCAAAACAAAAGCAGCACTAAAAAAAACACACCTTAATACCGTATTCTTCAACAATTGAGATTTGCTCTCTTGCTTGGAAAAAATACGATGTCAGATTTATGATGATGGGAACGCTACATCACAATCAGAGTGATTTATTTAGTGTTTGCCGCGTACCACAGGTGGTACGCAGGCTCCCCCTTGTGGTAGGTGAAATAATCACTCAATTCAATGTTCAAACTGTCCAATTGTTTTACATCCAGTGCACTGCCTGCTTATGTTTAACTTGCATGCATGTCATCTTTTAGAAGTGTTTGTTGTCAAATAGTAAGAGGAATTGTTTTATGACACCGTGGGCACAGAGTGCTTCGCAAGCCACCACCAAGGGAAACACGGCCCGGAGCGTCCATCACGGCCCAGAGCGTCCGTCATGGCCAGATGCCAAAGTCACCATTACCTTCATTGTTTTGCCTACACACAGTCACTTTGTCAGATTCTTTTCATTTAAGTATCAGTGCACAGCATCGGCAGCCTCCACGAGTCCCCGATGCAATTTCAGCAATATGCCCCCCGCCCCCGCCCCCCACACACACACACACTCACATTCCGGAGCCAATCTTACCTGCTCCCGCAGCCTTTCCTGGTGGCCCATGATGGCCGACGCGTGGTGGGGGTACTTGTGCTTGAGGTGCTCCAGGAAGGCCTCCCTCTTCTTGTCCATGTCGGGCGGCTGCATGGCCAGGATCTCTCGGCTACCGCGGGCGCCCCCTAACGTGTGTCTCCGCGGGACGGCGCGATCTTTGGCGTCTGCTGCCCTGGAAGCGGGCAGCCCATTTGGCGAGGCCTGCCTGCGCGCGGCGTCCTCCGGGGAGGTGACCCTGAGGTTGCTCTTGGTCTGCTCTGAACGTACAAAACACACAAGGTCAAGACACATGAAAGGGGATATACTATGTATTCTTCAAGGCTCTTCTTCAATATACTTGGACTCCATCTTTTATATACTCGTAGGCCAGTCGAGAAATGTTCCGAAGATGAAAAGTTATTTGGACGAGAAATTTAGTGCCAGAAGCTGCTCGTGACCTTGTACCGCTGGACCAGAACAAACAGACTCAGGAACAGGCAGGCCATCACTGCACTGAAGTCCAAATGCCATTGCTGCTACTGCACACAACACATCCGTCCGTCCGTCCGTCCGTCCGTCCGCCTGCCTATGGCATTGCACCGTTATGCTTAGAAATTTCACATCAAATCTGCTCTGCACCGTATACGGTGTATGCTCTGTTTGACTTGTTTTATTGTGCTCTTCATCTCACCATACAATGACAATAAAGGCTTCTTATCTTATCCAACTGTCAAGTGGCGCTACCCAGGGAACAGATGCTATTTCTCTTTTTTCTGTTTATGACAAATGTCACCACAGAGCGCCACTTGAGTTTTCCACTTTTGTAGCGCCGAGTTGTCTCCTCGCAGTCGTCCGAGCATTTGTGCGCATAAACAGCATCTCCGCTTGACAGCGCAAGAAACACATCATCATCATCATCATCATCATGGCCCATTTCTCCAAAAATACCAGATGTGGATTGATCCTTGTAAACACAAAATGTCAAAGCATAGAAAGGGGAAAATAAACTCAAGATGACAGAATGAAGCTAACGTGCCAATGGGTTAAAATTTACGTTTGCAGAGGTCAAGTCGTTTACGGGAAAATGTTTTGCAGACGCCATGCCGTTTGCGCTCAAGCAGCCTTTGAACTCAAGCAAATTGGAGGAAAACCTGATGCAAATTTGATGATCCCGCTTCTAACCGCAAATCTTTTGAGGAATTCCAGCTTTGATGGGCAAACACACAAAAAACAGCGACAACGGTGCATAAGCATGCGGCGTCTGTTGCCAGCCGGCTGGCCGGCACCGTGGTCCCAAACACCCCGCACAGCACCTCCCACCCGACTCCCTGCTCTAATTCGGGGCCACGGCACGTCTGGTGTACTTGGAGTGCTATTTTTAACACCCAAACAGTTCCCCCTCACCGCTCACTAAATTACACTCAGCAGACAAAAACAAAGTCAAAGTGTACCGGGCTCACCGGTAGGTGGCTGGCTGGCTGGCTGGGGTGCTATGCGAAAATTCAAATAACAACTCATTACCTTCCACAAAGGAACAATCTTCATCGGGCATTTCTTCCTCCATCGCGGAAAAGAGGGGACGGATCTCCGGTTGACCCTCTGACTGGCTGCTCGCTGGCTGGCTTGCTTTGAGATTCCAGGAGCAGCTCACGTGGACAAAAAGGGGGGGCTTGAGATAGACCCTGCCCCCCCTTGCCTCCCTCCCTCGCCCCAGGATAGACTGCTGGGGGATTTAGAAAGTCAACTGCATTCCAGGACAAAGTGCGACCATCCTCCTCGCGCGCCTCGGAACATCTACGGCACGCACAGAGTGCGCGTCAACACCGCCAGAACACTTGCGACAACAGCAATAATGAACAGGTGTCATGTTAAATCCTTGGACTTCGATTCTCGAGCGCTATCCTTTGAGCTAGAACCGAGCCTAAGCAAATCCTCTCCCAAGCCGACAGCGCTTGTTCCCAATTAGGAACCCACCCGGTAGGAGAAGAACCCAGCCGCTGCCGTTTTGGTCACGTCTGGTCTTCGATGCAATATTATCTTTCTCCGCCAACCCTCATGAGCTCATTGGCCCGTAGCGGCTGGGAATCGATCCGACGCCGCGACATTGGCGCACCTTCACGGTGGTCCGTGGAAAGCAATGCAATCAATAGGAGGGTTTGGGGGCGAGCCGTGTAATTGGGAGCGCTGGTCCCAGCCGACCCGACGGCTAATGTCCAAATGCGAGAGGGCGCGTCCGCTCCGGCGCCACTTTCAGCCCCGGTGGGGATCTTTGCCAAAGTGTTTTTGTTGGCCATGGCGTCTTGCAATGGAGGTGGAAAGCTCCGGAGAACAGGCTCCAACCTGTTGCTTTGCAGATGCTGCCTAGCTAGCATCATAAAATGAGATTCACAGCTTTTAGGTACAGAGCGGGCTTACAGAAACTTTGGGATTTTGCTCTTGCTTTTCTTTTGGGCCTTTTTAATTCAGTCTTAGTTTTTAGAGCAGATTAGATTTTTTTGCTGAGGTATGCTTTTAGTTAAGTTTGTATCCGTTTTAGTATCAGTTCTAGTTTTTTCGAGGGAGGCACAGTTTTAAATGATGAACTATAAAGGTCTTTTTTTTTTCTACCCCAGTTTTGACAAGCGCCGTCCTAAAGAGTAAAATGTATCCAACCACAACCAAAAATTACAGCCTGTAGTCCAAAATCTCCCCTTAGCATTCCACATGTTAAAAAAAATAAAAGAACCGCCCCATCCCCCCACCCCCTTTTCTGACAGCATCACAAAGGTTCCACGAGTAAATTATGCAGTTTGAACATCCAGCTTGGCGAGCCTCCACCTGTCGGCCGGCCGTACGCAGGAATGAAGCCAGCCCCGTGCTCGTGCCAAACTCTGCCGTGCAACTAAGCCTCTGGATACACAAAGTGCTGACTCGGACCTAAAAAAAACACCAAAAATGCTACTCAATGGTTTAGCTCATAGGAAATAAAAAAAACAACCAGCATTATTATGATGAGGATTTATTTTTACACAGCTGAATTGCTCTGTATGAAATAAAAGCTTGAAAATGAGCAACCTGTGCTACAAAGCAGCAGCTCAAATGTGACTTTCAGTCAGTTTGGGAACAGGTAAGCCACACCGGAGATGTCGCAAAAGGCCGCATTCATTTCTTACACTCACAACTTGCAAACACTGATCAGTCCACGCGCTGTGAAGCGATCAGGGAGTCGGTCCAGTCCGTCTTTTGCCGTTCATTAACTAAGCCGAGCTGAGCCGAGCCGAGCGTGTGTTAATGTGCACTTCATTAACTTGGGCTCTGAGTGTGTGGAGGGAGACTCGAATGCCTCGCCGGTCTCCCGTGGCAACGGCGCTCTCTGGGCCAACTAAGAGGGGGCATTAAATGCACGGAACAGCTGCCGCCAGGTGAAGGAATTGGAGCCCAGTTCTCTCACCTGAAGTCTTCCTAAGCTCCTCAAGATGGAGGGCTGAAGCTTGATATCTGGATCTTGGGGGGGAGGGAGGGAGGGAGGGAGTCAGCTAGGTGTGGGAAAATGTGTTTAGGAAAAGGTCAGAACTTCTATGCTACAAATAGCACACACAATAATTAGGATGTTTTCAAATGAATGTTCACATTTTCAAAGTGTGATATTAGAGGCTCCACAACTCGGGAACACGTCTCCTAGGTATGCTCCGATTGGTTATGGATGACATCATCCTCAGGGGACAGCCCCACCCTCCCAGAACTCCACCAGTGATGTAATCGGGGCTGCCGTTCAAGTGGCCTTTCTTTTCTCCCTCTTCTTCCGTCACAAGTCACCTGATGTTGTGATGTTCCAAATGGGTGGCAAGGCATCAAAAGTTGCACACGTCAGCGTTATGTCACTTCCGATTCCAACTTTTTTTTGGGTGCGGCCTTTGCATCTGTTTTTTAATCACATTTGGAAAGTCTGTGTGTCCCGCCCGGGCAAACATCCACAGCTCAAGAGGATTAGCGACGGGACTCTTTGCTGATCAAAGCGGCAGTGGCGGTGGCGGCGGCAGCGAATTCAGATTACTGAAGGCAGGACATGACGCGGCCTTAGGAGCCAGCGCTGCGCAAACACGTCACAGCGAGAACATCTCAATTCAAATCCTCAATTGAAACTTCGCACACTTGCACCCGCTTGCTGCACTCGCCGAGCCGATTGGAACAAAATTGCCACGTGGGAGGAGTTACGATGCAAGCAAATGCTCCTTTGATATCTGGCAAAGCTGTCAAAGAAACCATTTGTGTGTGTTTTTATAAAAAGGCAGGAAAGTGGAACGCCACTGTCACTCTTTTTAACGAGGTACGCCTCTAAGCCCCGAGATGGTCTCACCGCTCCCAATTAAAACCATTGTTTATTGGAATCTTGATGTCTTTTGTCGGCGCGCAGTCCGACACGTCCTTCCCTCCTCGTTGTCCGAAAACCATCGGCCCGTATTAATAACGATCCGATTATTCTAACGACAGGCGGATTTATGTACAAATGGCTTTGCTTGCGCTCACCGGAAACGACGGCCGGCCGGCTTTATGGTCCCCCTCGGTCGGCTTCAAGATGGACAGCGCTTTAGCATCTTTCGGCCATTTACGAGCCACGCCTTTGCCTCTAAAACACGTGGCTCATTAAGCCTCGCCAGCTGTAACAAGCAACCCGCCCAAAAACAAAGCAGCAAGCAATGGGTTGAGTCTCCATACGGACAGAAGAGTTGAGCAAAAAAAATCTTCCGGAGGTCAAATCTGGTCGCCACCGGTTAGTTTGCCGTGACTCTGCAATTACGCTCCCCCTAAATGGGATTTGGGAACAACGGCGACTTTGGTTTTGGCGTAGTGCGTCGGAAAGACGTGCCCAAGCTCGCGAGCGTGATTGCGAGGAAGCCATGCATTATGGATCCGCTAAAGCCAAAGTGCGATAGTGACTATAATGAAGTCTCTCCGCGGCCCCACACAGCAAGTCCTATCCATCGAGCTGTCAGAGCTGACCCACTCAACGGGATGCGTCGAATAACCAAAAGCTCCTCTTCAACGAGTCAGCGCTGAACGGACCATTTGTTTCGCTGGAATTCAATGATCTATTTTTAGAGGTTTACGTGCCATTTTCTTTCCCATAACCCACAAATTGGATTAGGCATATTTGGTGGCTCAGGACTGGAGTAGGGGCAGGGGGGGTCAGCAGCTGCACTGCTGCCGAGAAGACTGTTGCGGAAGGAAGAAAACCTCGAAAACAAAGGTGATAAAGTACACCAAGATCCCGTGGTGTGTTTGCGAGGCCTTTTTCCTGCCATTCTGAAAATGAACGGAACGGTTACGGAACGGAATGTTGCGTAAGGTAGCGCCGTCGCCATCGTGGGGGAATGGAGAAGCCGAGCCGCGATCTTGGCTTTCTTCCAAGAATCCTAATGAGCCAATACCTCTCGGGTACACTTTGCCAAAACGTCTCGTGAGGGGAAAAGGTACGAGAAGCCAGTCTGGGTTCTGATCTCATTTTGCGCCCGCAAAAAGCATACCTAAACATTGACACGCTGAGGAATCGTTTAGCTTTTAGTAGCGCCGGTAACTGTAGCGCGAGCGGGTGAGGTGAGGCGGGAATGGCTCAAGACGTACTCTGGGGTACCGTCTAGACTTGGAGAGCGACTTGGAGACCACACACGCCTACTGTGGAAACAAAGTGGAGAGCCCCCAGAAGAAGTGAGGCTCAGCCAATGGACGCCATCTTCTGGCGCCCAGGTCTTTACGTAGCGCCCACTCCAAATAAACTACTGCGCCGCTACGTGGCGACGCTAAACACCGCCGTTCTCTGGAATGCACGAAGGCGGACGGTCTGCGCAGCTGCGCTTCAGGGCTTGCTTTGGGCTTTGAACGATACGTTTCTGGGCTGGCCGCGTGCGTCAAAATAGACGGGAAGCCAAGATGTTTGTATATACACTATACTTTGCATCAAGTTGGGTATTTACACAATGCTGTCCAGTTATCAGTCAGAGCAGGAAGGAGTTCTCCAAACACATCGCGCACAGACACAAGGCAGCCTTGGCCAAAAATAGCTCTCGCGAACAAAAACATCCCAGAGTCGGCGGAAAAGGGACACTGCATTCCAATGGTAACTTTGCTGAAGATTGTTTCCTTGACCTTCATCTGTTTGCGAAGAGGCGAGCAAGAACTACTCGCTACGCTTCTAAAAGGGGCTGGCTTCTGTTTACACTCGAGGAAAAAGAGCTTGGCAGGTTAATAGCGCCAGAAGAGCGCCAGGCGGGCCAGCGTCCTTTCACGCCCCGGGACATTTGTCTCGGACCTCCGTTCCCGTCAAAGGCAAGCGACAAAGGAGATAGAGTCGGAGAAGCAAGTGGCGGGCGGGCGGGCGGGCGAGCGAGGTCATAAAGATCCAAAGAAAGCGCAATGCTAATCCAAGTATCTACTACACAAGCTAATTCAAGCAGCTCCAGAAGCAGTGATGCGATGTGAGCGCGAGTTGGCTCGGCGCCACGATGAGAAACGACAGCGCAGACAAACACCTGGTCTACCAGCCACCCCACCCCCACCCAAGACAGAATCTGCTGCCGTTTGCTCATATAATGGCATTTCAAGACGGGCGGGCGGGCGGGCGGACGGACGGACGGACGGACTGCTTGGCCGAATACCACTTGCAGCCGTCGCCTTCCATTTCATAACATCAGCACGCAGGAAACTCGGGAGAGACGACCACGGCCAATGATGAGGTTCTGTCTCATTGATAAGAAGAGACCGTACTGCATCTGCAAATCCACTGAAGGGTGGAAAAAAGCTGAAATTTGGAGCTTTCCAGATGAGTTTAATTGACAGTAGCGGGAAAGCGCTCAGGCCAAAGTCCCTTTGACACACAGATTGTTGCAATAAGTAGAAAATACAGGACATTGCCGGAACTTCCGTGACGACATCAGTGCCGCCGTCAGAGAAGGAGAGAGCGAGTCTCCCCTCGTGGGATAAACCTCGCTCGCCCCCTGAGCAAACTCGGACGTCCAAATCTCACGCGAGCCTGAGCCGCAGTCAGCCGTTGACTGTCGGCTTCCTCGTGATCCACGGAGGGAGGGAGGGAGGGAGGGAGGCAGGCAGGCAGGCAGGCAGGCAGGCAGGCAGGCAGGCAGGCAGGCAGGCAGGCAGGCAGGCAGGCAGGCAGGCAGGCAGGCAGGCAGGCAGGCAGGCAGGCAGGCAGGCAGGCAGCCAGCCAGCCAGCCAGCCAGCCAGCCAGCCAGCCAGCCAGCCAGCCAGCCAGCCAGCCAGCCAGCCAGCCAGCCAGCCAGCCAGCCAGCCAGCCAGGCGAGGCAGCTTCTCAGGAGGGATGACTATGCGGCGGCGGACGCATGCAACAAAACGCTTCGTTGACTTAACGCACAATCGTTTGTTTGGAGCCCCCCGCCCAACAACCCCCCTTTAGTTTAATTAGACACAGCCAGAAAGCAGCTTCACTGAACGAACGGTTGGCTGCAGTTCAGATCAAGGCAAAAACACAACAACCCAAGTGCAAAACAAGCTTTCAGCGGCAGGCATATGGAAGCAACCGAGCAGGGAGAGACAAAGATCCCCAAAGGAAATTGCCTTTGCCATGCAAATGACAATAAGTCATGTTGCAAGATGTACACAATTGATGGTAACAGCGAGGTGAGGCACTCACCTTTAAGATTAAGCGTCCAAACGCAACAGTCCCAAAAACTTTTTCCGCTCCTTTTTCCAACTCCCACTGCCTCCCCTCTCTCTGTCTCTCTCTCTGTCTCTCTCTCTCTCTCTCTCTCTCTCTCTGGCTCTCTCTTTCTCTCTCGCTCGCTTTCTTACTTCCTGGGCTGCTGCTTATGCTCCAATCAGGTCATCCATACAAAAGTGCTCACCCCCCTCCCTCCCTTTCGCTCGGCCACTGTTTTGGCAAAGGCTTGTCACATGTATGCCCGCAAGAGAGAGCGCGCACCAAAAACGGTGCTTGACTCCCAGCTTGAATGTCTGACGAGGACGAAACGTTTTTTTGAATTAGGGGGGGGGAGCACGCTTAAGATTTTTTATTTTTTTTTTTCATGCATCTGGAACTTTCTCTCCAAAGCCAGCAGTTTGCTGTTACAAACCTCGACGAGGCTCAAGTTGAGAGCTGCCCAATTCCAAAGACAAGGCGCCTGCTTGCCTGCCTGCCTGCCTGCCTGCCTGCCTGCCTTTTAGCGGCTTTTCTGCCTCCACCCAAGCGCAAGTCGGGCGGCCAGTTCCGAGGTGTGATTTGGGGGTGCGGGGCTGGGAGGTGACGAGTGGGAGGAGGCAGGTTGACGGGAGCACACTGAGCTTTTGTTTGCCCTCGTCAACACCTTCATCATTGCGCCAACACCTCCTGACCTGACCTGACCTGACCTGACCTGCCGAGAGTTCAGCTCGAACCTGGTCCCAGTTCAGCTCTTATGTGCTCAACTATGAAAATATAACCTCATTTGTAATTCACTGCAATTATCTTAGCGGTGAAACCAAAAAGAGCCACTCGTTATCTTTTCGAGCCACGTTTTTGTTCCAAAAGCCGTCCTTAATTGTTCCCCGAGCGCACGTCAGCGGAGCCACGAGGCCCATCGCACCACCTCGCTTGCCAGCTTGGATTCTGCAGACGTTCATCTTGGTGTTTAGTCTGGGCACCACATGTTGGAGTGAGGAAAGGTGGGGGGGGGGGGGGCTGTACCCTCCTGTACAGACCCTCTTCTCTTCTAGCTACAAAATGCGCTTATTCCTAAAGATGCTGGTGAGACCTTAGCAAAATGGAAATCCTTCCTCGGCTATTTGTGTTTCGTACCCAAATAGATTTCAAAGGCGTGAGAAAGAGCCACAAGTCAGGCTCTTGCTGGCTCACGTTAGCATTAGCTTGCGGGCCATGTTCCTAGCAAAGTGATATGGAGAGTGAGAGCAGGGGGGGGGCCTAAAAGGCCTTGGCCGCCGTCACCCTCCATCCCCCCCTGGAGCTGCCATTTCCGTATATTTAACCTCCGATGGGCCAAAGCCCCGAGTGAGCTGCTCCCCTCCGCTCTAAAGCCACTTTTGTAAAAAAATGACATCACCGTATGTTTCTCAGTTTTCTGAAGCAATTTAAAGCCCCAGCTCAGCAGAACCCCTCCCACCCCATCCTCTCTCCCGCAGCTTAGCGACGCGGCCGGGCTGAGCCGTCTCGTTGACAAGCTCGAATGTCTAACCGCTGACTTCATCGCCGGGCCAAAGCGCATTATTCCCTTTCTCCAAAAAAATCCCCCTGATCTGAGAGCAAACGGAAGGGCGGCACTTATCCCCAAATCAGTGATTCAATCAATGATTGGAGCGGTTTATATAAAAGCGATGAGAGAAGCCAAACCATCTGGGCATTAAGTCAGAAATTCCTCATTGAACAAGTCACGCTCGGAGGGATATAAGTGGAAACGTCACGTGACTCACTGACGTAACGCCCGCCACATGAGTCAGATGAAGGGTTCAAGTTCAAATCCCATGACTTTGACAGCAGGGGGCGCCAGCCGCCTGCCAGGTGCGAGAAGAGCAAGGAGCCTCCAGGAGCAATTATGTGAAGGAGATGAGAAAGAGAGAGAGAGATTCAAAGGTGGGCAGGAAGTGGATTTTGCTCCGAGTGCAATGCGTCGGGAATAAACCTGACGCACAGCCCTGCCTGCGTGGCTGCCTGCCTGCGTGGCTGCCTGCCTGCGTGGCTGCCTGCCTGCGTGGCTGCTTGCCAGCCTGCCTGCCTGCCAGCCTGCCTGCCTGCTTGCCAGCCTGCCTGCCTGCCAGCCTGCATCCCGTTTGGTTTCCTCAGCGGCCTCGGGACTTGTAAAAACTTGTTGGCTTTCTGACACCTGACACTTTGGCGCCCAGAACTGTTCAAGGACACTTTCGCAGGCAGGCAGGCAGGCAGGCAGGCAGGCAGGCAGGCAGGCAGGCAGGCAGGCAGGCAGGCAGGCAGGCAGGCAGGCAGGCAGGCAGGCAGGCAGGCAGGCAGGCAGGCAGGCAGGCAGGCAGGCAGGCAGGCAGGCAGGCAGGCAGGCAGGCAGGCAGGCAGGCAGGCAGGCAGGCAGGCAGGCAGGCAGGCAGGCAGGCAGGCAGGCAGGCAGGCAGGCAGGCAGGCAGGCAGGCAGGCAGGCAGGCCCTCGTCTAAGGTGGCTTTTTTCCCCCCAACTTGCTATCAGTGAGCCAACGAGGCAGTAGTCAATACTTGCAGATTCCGACATTGGATCAGACCAAACAGAGGCGGTGACGAGCATGTGACGAGCAAAAGCCAAATGGGGGGGGGGGGGGGGGGGTGGTAGGACAAAACGCCTGCAGTCCAAAAAACCTTAGGCGGTTCTTGGAAACCACACGGTACGCGTGAACAATGTTCACAAGTCCACAGCCAAAATAAAAGGTTATGGTGATGGTCCCGGTAGAACCCCAAACAAATTCTGGGACTTCATTTTCAGTTTGAATGAGACTAAAGAAAAAGAAGCAATTGAAGAGCTGCCAAATCCTTTGAAGAACAAACACAACTTTTGACAACTCAGAAGATGAAATTCAACAAATGGAGCTGCAACACCATGGTGGTCTTCCATTAGATGGCCACTTTTCTTTTAATTCACTCTCCAGCTGCAGCCAATCACCTCAACAGGCTCCCGCCTCTGCAGCCGAGGAGGAGAAGGGAAGAAAGAAAAAGAAAAAAAACAACACTGGAAATTATACCCACGGATGAGAAAAAACACTGCAGTAAGTCCCTAGTGGGAAGAATTTACAATCCACACTTGTTCTGTTTCGAGGGCTGAGTCAGGTCCGCTCATTTGCAAATGTGAGACTGCGGGCCACCAAGCAAGCAAGCAGGCAGGCAAGCGAGCAAGCAACGCACCATTAGTCCGTTGCGTCTCCAATGACTCAGAGAGGTCGCATTTGGAATCAAAGCTTTTTAAAAGGTCTCCTTTGTTGCACTCCTCACAGGTAGTGCTGAAGATGTGGCCAAGTCAAAAGAATTGTCCAACAAATTCAAAGAATGCAATTCATCTTCTCATTTTCATTCTCTCCCAACATTTGTCCCAACAAAAAGAATGGAAATCCTTTTGTCATCTTCTTGCACAAGCAAGAGCTGGGATCGCGCCGCGACACGCTCGCTGAGCTTTTCGTGAGTCATCACCCAAAGAGATGGCGGGCGGGCGGGCCGGCCGGCCGGCCGGCCGCCGGGTCTCGTGAGCATGACGGGGCACGCGTTTTCAAACGATATGAGCCAAGCGAGCGTGAATGAAATTTAAAGCCAGATCCTTTGGTCAAGGTCCTATTCTATTGGATTCTACTTGCAGGTGTGAAATTGGGCTCGGTGTGGAGCGGCGGTCAGTTCCGAAGCTTCGGTAGCCACGGTGCAAATGTCACCTGTCACGCACGCTTATCGTCTTTGCCTCATCTCGTCCGTGACCCCGTGGCCAGGGTTTGGTTCTGGCTCAGAGCCTCACAAAGAGACAGCCGCCTAATTTGTCTTCCCACAAACATCTGGTTTCCAGTAGAAAGCTGCCCAACCCCCACCTTTCTTGTACCCCACAAGCGGGCTTTTTTTTGGGGCTGTTGATTCCCCAGCATGCCCTGCTCGCATTCCTGACCTCCTTGCGTCAACTCTCTTCACCAACTAAGTTCAGCCCCTTTTGGCCTGCCTCTTCTCGGAGCCAAAGACTGAAATGGCCCTTCCTCCGCTGACAGGAAGCTATAGCAGACGTTTGGAAAGGCGCTACCATTCCCGACGCCAGCGTGAAAGTCGGCGCCCCGCCGAGTCGAGCGAGAGTCAAAAGGGAACGATAAGAGTCCTTTGTTCGGCCGGAGCTATTTGCCGCTAGTTCTCGCGACAAAAAAAGCAATTGTCTGTTGTGATTTGAAGAAGAAGTATCTTGGAAGAACCTGTAGCAGCAAGTGCCTTTCCTTCGGGCTAAGAAGATGGCCAGAGTTAAGGGAGGTAGCCTTCATGCCCAGATTGAAGCAACAAGAAAAGAACAAGTGAAAGACGAGAAGGCCCCACTTCAAAGTGAGCCAATACAAGTTGAGGATTCCACTTACTGCTGTGATGGCAGCTCCACGCTTTGCTTCCACTCTTCCCAGGGACGACGGACTCCACGGTGTCGGCGGTGTCGGCGGCTCCGGCCTCGCCCGGCGGGCCCTTTTGGCTCGGCGCTTTGTGTCTGCTTAAGAGGCGGCCGGCGCCCGCCTTGGTCGGCTTCTCGCCCACGCTCTGCGCTCGAGCGGCCGTGCCGGGGCATTCCTTCCTGGGGGAGGGCAGCTCGGATCCGGCCCCGGTCGAGGGGGGCCGGGCCGGCCTGGAGCTTTTGGACATCTGGAGTCGGTCTGTGCGTCCGCGTCCTCTCGGAACTCCCCGCGGCTCTCCGGCGTGTTGTGACTGGCGCAGGCAGGCAGGTAGGCAGGCAGGCAGGGGGGAGGGGAGGGAGGGGAATTTGGGGGTGGGGGATGATTAGCTCTGCGGAAGGTGCTCTCCTCTCCTGGCGTGGCCTGCTGGGCTCATTCTCCAAAACAAACAACGGGTGTGTGTGCGCGTAAACCTGCGGAGCAGCTTTGCCAAAACTAACAGAATGTTCCTGGCCAGCGACTCTTGATTCGTCCTCCTTCAGCATCTCATTCCGACCTTGCACCTTTGCTTCCTCTTCTTTTTCTGACCAGATCCCGCTTTCAAGAGGTCAATGTGGAAAAAGGAGCCAACGTCCCGGTTCAGGTGCAGCCGCCCAAGCTGTTCCAGATGTGCCGCTCGGCGTCATCGGCGCGTGCGTGGCTCGGGTTCAGTGGCCGGGCTCGGTCTCGTGCCGCTTTCTCTCCTTCCGCTTGCTTCCCTCCCTCCATCCATCATCTACTCTTTGGTCTCTTGTCCCCGCTTTGCGCTCCTCCGCAAATGTCAGGTGGCGAGCCGAGTCGGGAATGGCGCTCCGGCGAGCGAGCCGAGAATTCAAAAAAGGAGAGAGCGGAGCGCCCGTGTGCGTGCGCTGGCTGTGCCTGAAACATCAGCTGTGACAAGGGGGGGAAGGGGGGGGGGGCGTGCAAGCACAAGTTGGCTCACAAGGAAGAGAAGATCACAGCTTCTCCGAGAGGGGGAGAAAAAAGACAACACCACATTTGACTGGTTTGACAAATTGCAAGGAGCCAGCTACACGCAAAGCCACGCTTGCCAAATGATGTGGCTTTCCACGCCAAAAGAGGATTTCATAGCAGTGGCTGGACTCTGGAGACGGACGGACGGATGGGTCGTGACAGGAGGCACCTGGATACCTCTCGACACTTTGCTCATGTGCTACATTACACGGGCGACGCCGTTGCGTTGCTTTGCTTTGCGTGCTCGCTGACCAAACGCCAGAAAAGTAGTTAACCTCAACACTTTGAGAAGAGCCACATTTTGTGTAAGCGACTTATTTGCTCAACGGGGAAAAATGACTATGGAAAGATCAATTTTCCAGAATGCGCAACAACTGTATGGATGTGTCATATTAATATGATGGCCACATATGTGTATCTGCATGGCTTTAGATGAGGCAAAGCAGATTGACCTACATACGTCGGTTCCCTGGCCATGACACACTGGGATTCGAAAAATGCCAGCAATTCATGGGACTTTTTTTGGGAAGCAAGAGGATAGAGCTGCGTGCGCGCCATTAGCGAGCCATTGGATATCAGAAACGGATTTGGGCGCGTGCGTCACCGGCGGGGATTGCTTTTGCTGCGCTAGCAACATGCTAGCTAGCGGGGATTAGCTCCAAACTGAGGACTGCAGATGGGTTTTACTCCAATGGTTAGCTTGCGCTTTGTGTGCGTTAGGAGTAGATGAAAGCGCTCCGTGCCGTGCGCTGGAAGGCTCCCAGCCTGGAAGAAGCCACTTCTTACTGTACAGTATACGAAATGTCAGGCAGAGCCCACTTCAAAGGCTTTAAATAGCAGCGCCTTTAGAGAAAGAAGCTTGTCATTTCAGCCTTCCACACAAGACTGTCGACAGATCGTGAATTGGATCTTGATGGCAAATCATACAGGCTGGTGTTGACATATTACTCCAGCCTGTCACATTACGGTGTATTTAGTTTTGAATTGCTTGTACGCCAGTCGATTTTTTAGCTCCGTGCTTATTTTTGAAAATGCGAGTTTTTTCTGTTTTGTTTTTTTAACTACTTATATCGGGTTTGTCCGCACATAACGTCCAAGTTATGGGGATAAGATGTGCCAATAGCACTTTCATTTCAAATCTTAAAGGTAAGCAGAGCTGCAGCATTGGCTTTGATTAGCAATGGCTAACGGCGTCCGCTTGGGACAACCGTAAATACCGCTGCGATGTTGATCAAAATAAGTTAGGGTTGATGTTTTGGTATACGGACATGGGAAACTTTGGAAACCACAACCAGAGTATCACAAAATAACTGCGAGCGCGATATGTAATTAGCGTGATGGGCTTGTGTGTTGTCAAGGGTGCCAGCGCGGCATTCCTGTAACTGACCTTTCAGTCGGTGAGTTATTAGGTTCTAAGTGACTCGCCCCTTACAGACAAAGGAGAGGAGGGCAAACAGAAACATCATGTGATCAAAGAAGCTGAGCTAGACGTTCTTCAAGATTGGGAACAAGATGGCTGACTCGTGTCAACTCGAGTTCACTCGAGTCCTCAACAATTTTTGTCATGAAAATATTTTGATGATGCGATAGCAAAGCCCAAGCTAACAGGAAAGTAGTAACAAGGGTCAAGGAATTGTGCCTCGGTTGTTAGTGGAAGTGTTGGATGGTAGGACATGGCTCGAGGAAAGAGTCTGTGGCTTTTCCAGAGCCAACGCAGCAAAAGCGCTATGCACATCTTTGGTGTCCTACTCCAGTGACAAGCCACATTGTAGCTGGTAAAAAAGGTAGCTTACTTTGTGAGAATGTCAAGGAAGCATCTGGATGCGTGGGTGGGGGTGCTCGTCTGGAGGCTGAGGATTCAAGTAGATGTTTTGCCTGCCCCCGGCCGGAGCAGACATTCCATCCCTCAGCCATATCATGAGTCATTACTCACCAGCAGCCACTCAAACAGTTAAAGATGCCCAACAACAGTGCTGCGGCTGAGACGACAAAAGTTTCAATCGCGATCGTTCCCTGCGATGCGCTACGGCAGGAGGAAGAAAAAAAAAAAAAAAAAAAAAATCTATACTCTAAAGACGTTATGGGAAATTGCAGGCTCACGAGGTCATTTGATTTGATGCGCCAACAGAGGTAAAACAACTCTTCAGAGCACCAACAGTTTCTCAGCAGAACAAGCAATCAATATTCTATCAGCGACTTTTCAGTGTACAGTAACTCTCTTTTTTTTTTTAAATACCAATTGGAACGTTCGCTCAGTCACAGGGACAAGACAGTCTCACCCAAGTTGAGGGTTAGGGTCGCAACTATTGGTCGTATCGCGGTTTGAATCCAAAGTGAAACGGGCACGTGAGGGCCATTTCCTGCTGACTGAACAGAAACTGGAACAAAATAAAGTTGCTGGGGGCGCTCTCCCAGTCTTGTCAATGAACAGTCAGCTGATAGCCAGAAGCAGAGCAGGAAGTAAGACCATTGTAGTAGAGGATAAACAAGAGCATGTGGAAAAGAAAAACATTGAGGTTTGGATGGCATTGTCCTTTCAATCCATAGTTGTGTGTCGCTGTCGCTGGCTTCTCTCTCTGGGGCCCCCGTGTGGCCTAATTAGTCACTCCTGCCTGCACTGCCTCCATTTGACATGCAAATGACAACGCGAGTGAAAAAAAGACACATTACCACACGAGAACGAAAGAGGAACACTTGGATGCTGGGAAGCAAAGAACAAGCAGGGGCTGATTGGCGACCCCGCGGATCCGATCACGTGTCAAGTGCGCCGACAGCAAACGCGGGGCATCGGTGTCACAGGGAAGGACAGGAAGTCCAGCAAAACACACACACACACACGCACGCACGCACGCACGCACGCACGGCAGTCAGCAGCCGAAATGTGCTGAGCCAACAGCGATTGGGTTCGGTCGGGGCCGACGCAGGACAGGGCAGATAATCATCTGACGGGGGACAAGATTTAAAAGCGCTTCTCGGATAGATTGACACGCGCGCGCTCCAAAGACCCCTTTTTCCACTTGCCTCCATTATGGTCTCCGGTGGTTTAAGGCAAAGAAAGGAATGGAGAGCGCTCGACTTGAGGTGGATGGCGACGAATGAGTGTGGGGAACAGCTGCAGCGGGCTCTGCTTTTGCCGCCCGCCTGCTTGCTCAGGGGAAACCCAAAAGACTTCATTTCTGCCCTCAGCGAGTCGTAACATCCTAAGACAAATCCAAAATGAGATAAAAGCCGAATTTCCCCCCATTGCTGACCTATGAATGTTTTTTTTCATCTATGCTATTTTCCACCACAGTGGCGCTTTGTTCCATTCCGTGAATACATCAAATGTGTCTCGGGAAAAGTCAAACACACATGTTACTTATTCACCTTCAATTTCTAAACCTGGGTCAAGGGTTAGTCTGGCCCGCCCCTTGCCTGACATCTGCTCTGACCTTTGACCTCATCACAGATTTGTGTACACACGTTTCTCCGGCTGGCCCTTGCGTCCGGAGCCATACGAGACCCCTCCCCCGGGTGAGTTTTCAAGGCCGAACCTTATCTATGTGCTGAGGGCCGGAGGAGGTCCCTCCAAAAAGTCTACAAAGCCCGACCGACTCAAAGCCACTGATGAAGTGGCCGGATGACGCGGAAGGCGGTGAGAAGGCCGATTGAAGACAAGCGAGGAGATGATAAAGCTTTAAAGCGAGGGAGGCGAACCTTTTGCCCGCTGAGGTCCTTCAACCGCCGCCGGCCGCTTTGGCCCCAACCTGAGCCTCATTTGGAACATCAAAGACCAAGCGCAGAGCTCCATCAGTCAGGAGCAAGCCACTTTCCTTGCCACATTTCAACTTTGAGAGCCGAGCTTAAGTCATGACCGCCGCTTGCCTCCGAGGCGCAATCGACAAAGTGGGGGATTGCAGGTACAACATTTTAGTCATGCAAATAAACTACAGCCTTTTATTTCATAAAAACCGCGTCATACTCAACCAACCAAGCCGTTAGCTAGCTAGCTAGCTAGCTAGCTAACTAACTGAAACTTATCTCTTATCAGGTTCTACTACAACAAAGTGTATTTAGCGTACACATTTCCCTGCTCCAAATATGCATCGAGTTGAATTAAATGTGATACGGTTCTAATGGGGTTAGAAAAGCCTCGTTGTCTTCAGATTAGAGTCAGGAGTGATGGATCAGCCAGCCCATAGCATGCTGCTCATTAGCAGACTTTCCAAAGTGGATCGCCCCTACAAACTTTGCCAGGAGCTGCTGTACAAAAAAAAAGTGATTTTGTTTGCCCATTTTTACACACTGCTGCTGACGAGCCAGCCGCCGGTGCACGCACACGGCTGGCTATCAGCAGAAAATAAAAAAAGTGCTACGAATGACTGTGCCACTGCACTGCTGGGGTTGAAGGGGTTTCTCTCAGGGCGGAAGAGAAAGTGGGCCTTTTCTCAGCAGCACACGTCTTCCCACGCACGTGCGCCTGCTTCCTCATGGTAAATGAACCTCATTTGTACTTACTTTCACTAACCCGCATGTTTGCTGACTCAGCAAATGTCTGTATTCTGTATGTCATGTCAAACGCATAGCACATCCGTCACGCTCTCAGTAGAGAGCAAAACAGAGAGCAAGCCAGGACTGCAGATGCGGGAGAGAGGGAGGGAATTCTTTTGGGTCTGACCTCTGTGGCGGCGACCCAGATCTTTTGATTGATTTGGAAAGTCATTAAAAATCATGGTGGGCACCACGCTGGCCAATGTGGCATTTGAGGACATGCCGACGGTAGGCCTCGTTCTCAGCTATCATCTGGGGCGGCGTCAAGTCATCGACGGTTTCGCACGACAACGCAGTTGTTGCGCAGGCGGCGGAGTTCCCTCCCTATCCAGACGCAAACACAACCTGCTCGTCTCTAATTGCCTATAAAGCGGCCCAGGTATTTCAGGGCTACGGCTCGGAGGCCAGACGGCATCCATCACTCGCGCGTTAACAGGCTTCGGATTCTCTCGCTCTTGAGGCGACCGTAAACGTGATAGAAGAGTTTGTTTACTCCTCTGCAAATCCCGCCGGCAGCCGGACTGCGGCGGCCCGGAGCCAGAAGAAAATTGAATAGGCCGCCGCTGAGAAGTCACTTGTTGCTGGCTGAACAGGTGAGCTTCATTCTTCCCCTGACATGGCTTGGATGGAGGGGGACTAAAGCATCTGGGTCCTCTCCATATCATCGCAATGCCCGCGGCCGGCCGGGGACAGACAGACAGACAGACAGACAGACACACACAGACACACACACACTTGAAGAACGGAGAGCCTTTTAGGTCGGAGCGCAATGGCAATGCCGAGCGTCCGAGGCTAAACGCCAGTCAGCCCAAAGCGACTCAAGTGGACCATCACAAATAAATGACAGTCTGCAACTCTTCCCCGTCCGCCCGCCCGCCCACGATGCCATTAAGCATCGTTGCTATGGGGAAAAAGTGCAACGTAAAGCCAGCCAGCCAACCACATTCCAAGTATTGTGTAGTACATTATGCTGATTGAAGCACAAAATGGGAGCATGATGAGAGAGTGGGGTGGGGAGATTTCAAGAGGTCCTTTGGGATCGCTGTTGGAGCAACTGGTAAAGTCAAGGTCATTGCAGGGAGACAGAAAAGAAAAAAAAACACGTCAAACAAGAACATCAGTCTGCTCTCAAGCAGGAAAATGCCACGCCACGCCACGGCGTCGTGTTGAAACGTCGCACTTTAGAGCCCTTAAGAGAGAGTCCCTTAATCCGGCCGCTGCTGCCAAGCTTCTTGACGTCTACAACGGAGGGACACTTTTATTATTGCTAGAGAAGAACAACTTTCCCAGAAGATGGCAGACATGTGAGAAGGGGAGAAGAAGACGAAAAAAGTGGGAGCAATAAATACGGTGGAGAATGTTTAGTTTCCCCCAGGAATGATCCATCCAGAGTAGCCAATGGGAGCCATGATCTACGGATTGTTAGGCTACGGATTTTAGTTATTGATCTGACTCCAAATTATGATCAACACTTAACACATGAATCGTTATGTCCTAATCCACACACTGGTACACCTAACAATTTTGACCACAAGTTGTCAATAACCCTTCTCTTGACATCACGTCGGGGTCGCCAAGAAATTGTTAGGCTACGGATTTTAGTTATTGATCTGACTCCAAATTATGATCAACACTTAACACATGAATCGTTACGTCCTAATCCACACACTGGTACACCTAACAATTTTGCGAGTTCGTTCTGTCAAAGAGAAGACCAATAAATCAATTAGGCCGAATTTACCAATTGTTTAATCCTGACAAAGCAAACTAATACAGGCGCCTGGGTCCCCCGGGTCCCTCACACTAAGATTCGTGTGTTCTTGTGACCATCAAGAGACAACACATTCTTCCGGGTTGCCCAGTTTTAAAGAAACACAATATGAATATTCAAGCATGCAAAATATTGTGTGGTGATTGGTCGATGGTCGTCTCCTCCTCGTTTGGGTTTTTCCCCTGCTCAGCACAGGTGTCTGGACCACAAAGACGAGTTGTTCCTCACCGGCCTTGAGATATCCTCCCTGTCTGGACATCCTGTTCCACAATACTTTGTAGAGAACAAATTCATTGTAGCCTGCACATTTCCACTTATTAATCACCACACGAGCACACTAGAAATTATATTGATATGATTATATATGTCTAATGCAGCCTTAATCAAATATGTTTGCAAACTGCCGAAAGTACATTTCCCTTTAGGATGAGGGCTAAAATGACAAGCAGGTGGTTGCGCTCAAAGACCAAAATACTCATTTGCTCTCCCGTCTTTTCATTTGGCTCGGCACAGGGAGGGCTGCTTCCTGTGAAGATCAGACAAACCATTGATGGCGTCGATTCCACTTGATCATGGACGACAAGCTAGCTGTTGACGCCGCCCGTCCTCCAATCGCTGGGCGAGTGTCTGGGGCTTGAAGCGGGCTTAAGCGGGAAAAGACATCATAGCCGCTTTGCTCAACACACGCGCAGATCTAAAGCCCGTCAATCTCCGGCCCAAGCGGCGCTTCCGCTCCAAGCCAATCGTCCACCTTTACCAGACAAGTCAGAAAAAAGGTCCACTCTGGCGCCTTGCTCACAAACGCATTGAGATATCAACGAAATATTATAAATAATACATAAATATTGACTCGCTTCTTTCATTTCCCACGCGACGGCTAAGCGGGCACTCCGGGGAGCCGAGAAGTCGGAAAGGAGCAATCCAAAAAGTCCGCACCTCCATTTTCTATACCAAGACCAGCCGCTGTGTCTCATTTCAAAAGTCCATTAGACATCAAATGTCTACTTTAAAGGCTGGAAGTGAGATTGCAGTATGATGTCACCTCACCTCAGCCATGAAGCCAAGCGCTGCATGACACAAAAACACATCCCTGCCGCCGGCCGGAGAGGACATCGCGCTCCGCAATTTTCCATTGCGTCGCGGCTCAACCCGTCACCGTGGAGACGGACGGGCTGGGCCCAGTTCACCCGTTGCCGCTATGCTGCAGCACGGGGGCAAAGATCACGTGCGCCTCGTCCAAAACACTAAAGACATTTTGATGGCTGTACAGCACGGAGGCGGCGGTCTTGAGAGGAACGTCAACGTGAGAGGACACCTGAGGGAGGGACGAAGGATGGGAGGGAGGAGCACGTAAAGGCCAGCTGCCACTTCCGATGAGCGTGCATGTGCACCGTGCATCCGGGATGCTTGCGCCAGCCAGTGCTCACTTTTAAAAGGATGGCGAGCAAGGAAGATTCTCCGTTCGGTGGCCTCCAAACTTGAATGACTTAATTATGCTGAGAGGATTGCACTCAGATCAACTGAAAGATGCAAGTGCAATTTAAATCAAAACGTCGCTAGTATCAAACGCAACATCATGACTATTTCACCTCAATGGACAAACCAGCAATCAAAGATGTTTCACTTCATATTTGTCAACACCACACAGGGGGAGAAAAAAAAAAAAGGCCAGAATTGAGATTTGAACCCCGCAACTGTGAGGAACATATGCCAACTAACCACTGAAGCACCCCGAGGCCAAGGAGAATACAAGCATCATTAAAACACTGCCCGTTTAGTTAATAAAAGGTGTGCCCGGTGAACATTAATTGACATACTAATTTCTCATGGGAAACATCAGAACAAGTTCAAAGTCAAGCAGCGCCCTGTGACTCGCTGCATAATTATATCTACTAAATATATCATCCCAAACATACGTTTCCTCTGGTCTGCCAACAGCTGCATCTTCAACTAGTTGAGTGCGCTTCAACCAAATGAATATGATTTCACATGATTGCCATTAGGAGTCTAAAGCGCAGAAGAGATTTTTTTTCACAGGGTTGATTTGATTGGTGCATCTCGAACAATCCACAAAGTATTAGCGGATAACAAGAAAATCAGTGGCTTACTGTAACATTTGCCGTCGTCGTCGCCGCCGCCACCGCTTCCTCGGTGCTCGTTCGTGGCGGGGAGGTCCGCGAACTGCACGCGGTGCCGCGACATGTCCACTGTCTTCTACCGCCGGCTGCTTGCTTGCTTGCTTGCTTGCTGCTCTTGGTTTCACTCTCTCTTTTTTACATCTCCAAGGTCTTTCATCGCCGGCTGCTTGCTTGCTTGCTGCTCTTGGTGTCCCTCTCTCTTTTTTGGAGACAAGTGAAGTTCAGCAGCCCAGCGCAACTGCGTCGCGGGGGCGGTCTTGGCTGCGTTCCAATTAGCTCGATCGCCGCCACTAGTGCCTCGCCGCTCCAAGGGGGGGATGTCGTTCGTCCTGCAAATACAAATTGCACGTCAGACTTTTTTTTTTTTTTTTTTTTTTTTTTTTTTTTAAATATGTGTAACGTTCACGCAACCAAATATTTCACTTATCTAATGACTAAAACTTCCCAATTGACGCAAAAGTTTGAAAAAGTCTACGCGGCCCACTTTAATTGTGAAATGATTCTTTTTAATTCAGTACATTACTTTCAGAACAGTTCCGTTGCCTTTAAATTTAAGGTACAATATATTTAAATGTAATCATTCGAACGTGTTCGTTTAAACATTTGATTGGGGAACAATTTGATTTACACTTTCTTTGAACGGCTGCTCTGCGCATCCATTATCTGGGGTCAACAGCACCATCTAGTGGAAGGACAGTAGAGTGACCTGATGGAGTCATCGGTTGGAAAAAAAAAATGGATTTGTTGATCCTTTCACATTGCACAGTCACAGACAAAGAGCACTCCAAGTGAACAGGAATTTGTAAATAAATAAATGAGTGAGGGTCGCCAAACGTTTTCTCGCTTCGTCACAAGTTGCTTTTTTTTTCTCTTTTCTTTTGTTTAAATACAGTCGCTTGAGTTTTTCCTTGCCCTCTTGGGAGTTCAAGATCAGGGGAGGCTGTGATTTACCAAAGTCAAATTCCTTGTTTGGCACGCTCAAACATGGCGAATAAAAACTCTTGAATCTTGAGCGTTTTGGGAAAAGTGGCCAAGTGCTAAACTTGCACCAAAGAGGCCAATTGCAGAATTGTGGCATTATCCAAAAGCTTTTCAGTGGCGTCTTAGCAGAGTCCCCCAGGTTGGCAGTGTTTATTCATTGAGGTTAAAAATACACACACGAACAAAAGCCTCAAACTTGACAAGCAGTCTGACCCAAAAACCGCCTGCGAAGATTCCACGGAGACACGCAGTGAGTCACATCACGTGGAAGGACACTTTTATTTTTTGTGCAACAATTGCAGAGAGGAACGGTGAGGAAAGTCACTCGTGCATTAGAAAAAGGCTTTCTTGAACTTCTGCAGCTCAAGACCCCCATTGGAAGTGAATCTTTGCAAAATACAACAAATATATATATATATATATATATATATATATATATATATATATATATATATATATATATATATATATACACATTGAATGTATTGCAACAAACCTGAATACAAAAAAGCACTTTGCCACAAAAAGGCGCACTTGCTTGGTTGTCATCTGCGTTTTAGGTCCCAAGCATTACATGGAAAAGTGCAGCAATAAGGCCACAGTGAAAAGATTTTTTTTCTTCCATTCTCAACTTTCTATCGAAAAGCAGACTTTTTTTTTCTCCTCTCCAAAATAAGACATTTGCTTCTACTTTGAAAAACAACAATGAGCATTTTTAGTGCTAGTTGCAGCAGCGAAGGAGTGATTGAGAACACAGCCACACTAGCAACCACTAGAAAGAGTCAAGTATGTGCACAGCACTTGGTTAAACATTTTATAAAAACTATCCACCTAACCCTATCCATCCATCCATCCATCCATCCATCCATCCATCCATCCATCCATCCATCCATCACTTAAGGCACAAAGCAAAAAAGTCCTTGTGTTTACACCGCTCCTTTTTTCTCAATGTACATTTTTGACAAGGACGCCGCCATGGACTTGGCCAGCTCCTCGTCCCGCCTCCTCTGCATCCGGGACCGTCGACACCAGTCCTCGTACTCGGGGTTCTCCACGCGGGCGTCCACGAGCACGTCGTAGTGTCCGTTGCTCAACCAGCTCAGCCAGACGGCCGGCTTGGACGGGTCCTCCTCGCCTAGGAAGTGCACCATGGTGGACACGGTGGGGCTTTCGGCGCTGCCCCCCGTGGTCAGGTGGATGTTGACGTTGAGCATTTGGCTCATGGCCAGAAGCTCGGGGTAGCCGGCCCAGGCGCCGTCCTGAGCCGCGTTGATGAGGAACTCGCCGGCGTCGCCCTCGATGACGGGGTTGAACTGGTCCAGGCGGTCGGCGATGTGGTGCACCGTGCGCTCCCGCAGCTCGCCGTGCCCAGCCTGCTCGCCGTAGGTGGCTTTGCACACGGCCCGGTACAGACAGTTCCCGTCCGGGATGATGTGGTAGCGGAACTTGCGTCTCTCCCGGAGATACTTATTCTGAGTTTCCACCTCGGCCAGGTAGCGGGCCACCTTGTCATCCTTTGCCACCTGGTTGTGCTCCTGTAGGACGCTCAGCTCAAAGGTCGCATCTGACGGAGGCTCCTCTTCAGGTACCAAGATGTTACCCCTTGCCCCATCCTCCTCACACAGAAGACTCTCTTCCGGGTAGAGACCTTCCGCCCGGTTCCTGAGATCCTCGCTAAAGTCGTCAGGGGACGGAGGCTTGAGCACCCTGGTGATTTGGACCGGCACCGTCCTCCCCACCCCGTCCGCTCTGCGTACGAGCAACTCGGCAGTAGATGAAAAGTAGACGGGCCTGGGCCTCGGGGACGAGGCTTCGTAGCAAGAAAAGGCAGGCATGTTTGCGGAAGTTGCGCTCGCCTCTGGCTGGCTCGGATCCGGGGCGTCTTCGTCAGATGCGCTGGCGCTTCGGCGGGATAAAGTGACGGTTAGTCTGCTGGATGATCTCGGGTAGTGCGTCAAGGCGCTGTTGTAAAGCTGCATGTCGAAGGGCGCGCGCGCTTTATAGCGAGCCCGCCCGCAGCCAGCCAGTCACAGCGCGATGACGGCCACAGCTAAAAATACCGCCGCTTGTCACAGACATCGACGCGGCCGAGTTGCCGAGGAAGTTTTGGGGGGGGGGGTTTCTTCCGCCGCCGGTGCCCAACTGTTCCCGATAGCAGAAGGGGAGGGAGCGGGACGGGACACTATATACGTCGCTCCGACACGGGGTGCCTCCCGACAAGCTGACACGGAAGTTTGGCTCTTGTACGACACCGTCAAGTAGGACCGGGTGACGGCCGGGAGTTTCTCTTTGGAGAGCCTTCAAAATAAAAGATCCACGGCTGAATGGAGTGAACTTTTTCTTAGCGAAAGGTTTGGCAGATTATTCTGCGTATTTCCAAAGATAGAGCTGGCAGACCCCAGACTTGCCTTGTCATCGAAGCAACACTTATCCAAATGACACCTGATTCTGGCGAGTTATTTGTTTTGAACGCAGGACTGCACAAAGCCTCAGGCACTTGACTTCCGCTCCAGCGTGAAGGAATGCCAAAGTATGGGGCCAATGTGAAATATGTGATACGTTACGGCACTCTGGGCGTGGAATAACGCTTCAAATAAAAACCGCTTGTTATTACAAACTTAAGCTCTTAGTTATCGATTACTTCAGCGATTGAGTCATTGAAAGTGGAACTAGTAGTTGGGCACCTTCTTTCCGTGTCCTCATTTGAAAGGAAACCGTTTTTTGTGTTTCTATCTCTATAGTTAGAGACGATTTTCCAGGACATTAACTGGTTTCATGACACGCGTAACAGCTTTAACCGCACAGTCCGAGATTGAATGACAGCTCGTGTTGTACAGACACGTCTTCTAAATATAGAAATCACCACATTCTCTTCATAACACATGGATGAGCTCATTCCCTTTTCGTAAGAGAAATGTAATACGTACTACGGTTCAAAGGTAAGGCAAAAGTTGGACTCCAGAATAACTATTACATCTTTACATGTTGCACTGACCGCATCATATGCATATTTGTTAGCATTTCATCGGGGTGTATCTGGGTGTTCCAGTAACACCGTAGTTTCACCGAGTCTTAATTATAGTGAATAGTTGTTCACAAAAGAATAAGGCCAGGCATATTGATCAAATAATACATCGCTGACTGACTACAACAGATGCAAGTAAAACATCATCAGAAACAAACAATCAAGTACAATACGGATACCCCAATTGTACCTTAGTTACGGATTGGTCATTTGTAAATACGTTGTACTTGCTTCCCTTGCACCTCCACAATTATGCACTAGAGGGGGACGTTTTGCTGCAAAAGAGCTCGCCGCCAGCTTTTTGGAGCAGCTGTCGCATGGCTGGCTCTGCGGCGCATAAAAATACAGGCATTGATCTTTCACGGGCTTTTTTACGTGTTGACGATTGCACCAACCTCGACTGCACACATAAACGCATACTTGCCAATAGGATTCGAGTACAAACCAAACCCTCAATGACATGGGGGGGGGGGGGGGGGGGGGGGGGGGGGTGAAAGCGAGAGCGCGAGAGCGCGAGAGCGTAAACAAAATATCCCTAATGCTTTTTTTTCCCCTTCTTGCTTTTGTTTTTGTGTGTCAGTGGAGCGCGCTGAACTGATGTCAGCGGGCGGTGGGGAAAGGGGAGGGCGCATCCTCCGTGGGTTGAGTCACGCAGCTGTCAAAGATAGCTGTCACCCAGTTCCCCCCATCAAACACACGCAACGCAGTCAATGAGCAAAAAGCCTTGCTGAGAAAGAGAGAGAGACATCTCAGGTGACCCCCCTCCCTTCGCCCCCCCCCCCCCCTACCAACACCACCACCACCTCCTCCTCCTTCACACAGCCTGCTTACTTACCTTCGCTACGGACCAGCAAACGACCCCCCATTCCCCCCCCCCCCCAAAAAACGGGATACATTTTCTCTCGTTTTCCCCCCCTGTTTGATGCGTAAGTTTTCTTCCTAAAATTTGGATACACGCTGCGAGGCTGCAGATTACCAGCGCGCGGACGTTTGCTTCTTTTCTTCCACGCGAGGATTAAAAGCAGGTTTTTAAGGGTCGCGATGAAGACGAAAAAAGGTAAGACGTGGTGACGAAATACAGCCTACTGCCCATAACTGCGATCATTTTGTTGCCTTTTCCCTCCTCGGAGTCTATTGTCTGCGGTGCAGACGTGACAGGCTGCGAGCGAGTGCCATGTGCTGGCGAGACGTGACAGCCGAATTGCACTCGTTTGTTCTGCGCTTATTTACAGCCGAACTGATCAGCGGAGCGAGGCGAGAATAACGCCGAATGTTCCACCCGTCCACCTTCGACTTGAACTCGTCGTCCACGCGCGGGTTTAGCCACTCTTTGTTGGGAAGTTTGGAAGCGGTGCGGGAGTGGGCCACTTTTCCGTTGAAGTTTGGTCGAAAAGTTGTTCCAATTTTTCTCCGTTAACAATGAGTTCGAAAAATCGCTTGAATAGATGTAAAACACTCAGCGCTTGCGGCTTTTCTTTGTTAAGAAGTGTCACGGAGCCACTGGAAGTCGTGTTGGGGGGGGGGGGGGGGGTCTGACCTCATTGTTGAAGTTTGTTCACCGCGTGTTCTCCACGCACACACAAAAGAACACAAGTTTTAAGTTGCCTAACGTACACGGGCCAAGTGTCAAATTGTGTTTGAACGTGTTTTCTGGCTACTATGGGATTAGGCTTTTGCCTTGGAGAAGCGCGGGAGAAAGGGGTTTGTTAGTTTTGCTGCAAAGCGTACAAAGAAAGGCGAGCAGCCCCAGATTCTTTTGTTTAGTCTGGAGACGCTGATTTGCAACAGGTCTTCCCCCCTCCCTCTCTCTCTCTCCCTCTCTCTCTCTCTCTCTTCCTCCTCCTCCTCCTCCACCACGCGCACCACCAACATCTCCCCGGCCCACGTAATTACCTCATCCTGTTGGCTGCTCCACACTTTTCCCACTCGAGTTCGGGCCCCACGGCGGTCTGCGTGGTGAAGCTTTATGGAGGTTAGCTGTGTGTCGGGTGGACCCCTTCACCTCGCTCTCGTTCCCGTAAAACGTTGACTTCCGCATTAAGGTGAGCTCACGTGACCAGGGGCCATTTAAAAGAAGAAACCCGGAAATGCCTTTTTTAAGGCCTCCCAAGATGGCGGACGTTTGACCCACATCTGTCAAACAACGTATCAATCCCCAGTGTCCTATTGACGCTCATGGATTGTAGTTATTTTTTGGGGTCAAAAGTAAAGTACAGAGAATTATACTTTTTGTTTTTAAAGATAAAAAGAAAAGCACCTGCTTGCTTGACGCAACATAAATGCTATTAAGCCATTTATGTTGTGATTTAAAGCTTATGTATCACGTTAATAAATTCTTCTGTTTCAGGTTTTACTCATTCAGTTGTGGTCTGTATAAAGTGGATCAGCGATGCTTTTGTTTTTTAGCCCAGGTAGCGTTTACTTGCGCCGCAAACCTTTCATACAATAAGCTGAGAAGAGTTCAGGAATCTCAAGGAGCAATATATTTGTCCATCTTGCACTGACAACGTGCTTTTCATACAAGTTTCATACAAGTGACGTTTCAGGGTCATGACCAACACTATCAACTAGTTTGTATGGCGGTATAAGAATACGTAAACCTGCGGCACAACACGGCACGCTGAGTTACCACACAACTTAGTCTTTCGTTTGTTTTGTATTTATGGCCTACAAGTGTTTTTCATAAAAGTATTTACTGCCAATGTGGCGTTTCGAGGCTACACATGGCTTGTCGTTGAGTCACTATAAATATGAAACTGTGTACTGAACGATTGGTGTAAGAAAATGTCATTAGTATCGTCCCTGTTTTCCATCACAGAGAGAAAGCCTCTTGTAGTGGCTGATTCTTGAGATGTTTGCTGAGCTGAAATCTTGCCAGCTTCGTTTGTTGTCTTCTGAGATTCAAGATTCAAGAGTTTTTTATTCGCCTTGTTTGAGCGTGCCAAACAAGGAATTTGACTTCGGTAAATCACAGCCTCTGTTCAACATTTAGGTGGAAAAAACAACAACTCTTGAATCTGAGGGAGGGCTCATGTACGTATTTGGAAGTGTTGACCTCTCACCTAATCTGTTGACTAGTTTGAACTATTGAGACGCTGAAACGTCATCACATTTGTTTGTTGACAAGTTGTTTGGCTTCTTGGGCGCAGTCTGCACCCCTGACATGCTCGCTGAGCTGAAGCGACGTCCGACTCCTTGTCTAGCGTGGCCTACTTTGAAGCCTCGGTCGGGATGCTCCCTCCCTCTCTCCATTTGCGTTGCCGCATATTCTGCCATCTGATGGTGTTTGGTGAGACTTTTGAGCCTTTGCGACTCCGTTTGCACACGTTCCGTCAAACGACGGGGCCTGGCGCGGTCATCCTGAGTCACACAAGCCAAGCGTGCGAGCCAGGTGCGATGTGCGCGAGCTGCTTTGACGGCCGCCGAGCCAGCAGCGCCTTTGTGATGTCCTGGCGCCCGCTCACACATTTCCCGGCTCCGCAGATGAATCACGTGGCAGCTGGGAAAACCTAGCTCTCTCATTCCTTTCCTCTCTAAGGTTTGTCGATGCTGTCCGGAAGCGAAACGGATGACGACGACGGCGTGGATGCGCCGCTGGACTTGTCATCCAGCGGCGGCGGCGGCGGGAAAAGGAAGCGCCGCGGCAACCTGCCCAAGGAGTCGGTGCAGATCCTCCGGGACTGGTTGTACGAGCACCGCTACAACGCGTACCCCTCGGAGCAGGAGAAGGCTCTTCTCTCCAAGCAGACGCAGCTTTCCACACTGCAGGTACTTCAACGCACACACAGACAAAGGCTACACTCCAAGCAGGGAGGTGGGAGGGGGGGGTAAGGGCTGAATCATTTCCTGTCAAAACATGACACTTTACTGCATTGGAGGTCGTCTGCTTTTGTGGAGCAACTGCAGTGAGTGGTGAGGAGGAGGAGGAGGAGGAGGAGGGAGTAAGTGAACGCTGAGGAATTTCCCTCCCCGCAGCCGTTCCCAGCCCAGCTGTCTGGGAACAATGCGGAGTCATTTACATAGCTGCAGCCAGTTACGACTGGCCTGCCTGCCCGCGGAAGCAAAGAAAACAAGGCGGTTGACCCCCCCGATTGTTGCTATGACAACCAGCCTTTTATTGCCGCGCTTTTTTTGCCGCACCCGAGTCAAAATCGAACCAGAATCACAACATAGAGGGAGAGCGGCGGTAAAAGTGCACTCGTCAGCAAAATAACCTTTCATAATCGGTAGCACGGCTGTCGAATCGCTTTGAAATGGGTGTGCGTCCAATTCAACTAGTTGCTTGTTCCGTTTTCTAGGTATGCAACTGGTTCATCAACGCACGCCGGCGCCTCCTCCCCGAGATGTTGCGGAAAGACGGCAAGGACCCCAACCAGTTCACCATCTCCAGGAAGTGCGGCAAGGCGGGCGACAGTTTCTCTGACAGCTCCCAGTCGCCCAAACACAGTGGTGGTGGCGGCGGCGGCGGCGGCAGCGTCAGCAGCGGCAGCTGCAGCCCGGCCGGAGGACCCCACGATGACGGCGGCTACGACAAACGGGTTCTGCACCCTTCCTGCTTCGAGCCCGGCATCCTGAGGAAGGTGGTGTCGCCCTCGGCGCCCTCGCCCACCTGTTGGTCGCCCTCGACGGGCGCCGCGCCCACCCGTCCGTCCGTCATCTGTCACACCACTGTCGCCAGCCCCAGCGGGCCGCACCCGTCGCCGCTGAACTCTGACAAGGCGGCCGAGCGGCTGCAGGCGGCCCAGGCGCTCCTCAGGTGTCTGGATAGAGGGGCGGGCGCCCGCCTCCCCGCCGCCAGCACCATCCTGGAGGGAAACCTGAGCCCCCGCAGCGGGCTCTTCAACACTCCTCCCCCGACCCCGCCAGACCTCACGCAGGACTTCAGTGGCTTCCAGCTCCTGGTGGATGTGGCCCTGAAGCGGGCCGCCGAGATGGAGCTGCAGGCCAAACAGTTAGTCTCCTAAAAGGGGGACCCCCAAGTTCACAGACTGAGAGCATCCGCCCGCCCGCCCGCTCATGGTTTCTATCTTTTCTAAACCAATCAAAATTGTTTTGTTTTGAATGACAAAAACAACAACAACACAGTATCACGGTGCCTTGGCTCAAAGATGTTTATCCATTTCATATTTGTATCCACTTGTATCTTATTTGCACCCCGGGGACCAAAATTACAGGACCAATGCTACCCGTCTTACGTCTTTTCATCCAAACGCATTTCAGGTCCTGACGGATCTCAGTGTCTTAACACTTTGGTTGGTTTTGTTTTGCTCTCGGCATCAACGTATTCACTACTGTAGTTCATGTTACACTATAGCTGTTTTACTCCCTTATTGCCCGCACAAGGGACATACGTATTCCAGATGAAAAATGTAGCAGGTGAGGCCAGTGGACTGGACGACGACACTACACGGTGTTTTTGTTGTTGTTTTTTACGATGGCCAAAAACAAGCATTATCATGTACAATAGGACCACGTGTATAGTTAATGTGACGACATGACGCCCCTCTGATGTGATTTCTTTCCATTCTGTGCAATGTTTGTGGCGAGCAAGAGGTCACACGGGACTTCAATAAAGTTTTGGTTTTTTTTCTACATTTCATGGCCTTGTTGTGGCGTGTCAGCTAATGAGCATAATCCTGCATCAATTAACAACGATCGTGTGTATTAAGTCACGCCCCGGCACGGTCGTGCGAGGGAGGCCACTTCCAGTCTGGCCCCGACAGCTGTTGCACGGGCAAAGCCTCTCAATAGGATTTGTCGTCTGTTTGCCTCTTCCATTCATCAGCTCGTATTTATGCTTGTATGACAATTGAGAATGTCAGAAAGTCATTGAAAGAGACCATCCTGCACCCGAATCATGTCAAAGCGTAATTGCAGGTCCAGCCACGCAGCGAGCGGCCTTTTCCCCTCGTCGTGTTTTGGACTGCGGCGCCATGAAAAACATAGGCGGAGAGCGCAGACAAATGGCCACAGGGTTCACTTTAATGCTCGCACACGCGTGCCGCCGTCACATCCGTTAAACACGTAGCAACGTTAATTACAAAAAAGGTCTGCCTCATTAAGTTATCGGATTCCATTTGCACAACATTCATTTAAGTACAATTGAAGGACGTCACACACTCCCTGCTACATCAGGAGTTGATGTGTTCTTATCAAGATGATCAACAGAGTGTCATCGTGGGAACGGAACGCACACACAATTCAATCCATACAAATATAAAAACATAAAAATGAGCAATGGCATCTAAAACACGCACTCCCTTTCCGAACGTCAGCGAGCCAAAAGCCCCGAGTTCAATGGCACAAAACATGAGCAGGTGAGTTGCAACAAGCCGACTAGTCACGTCTCCTATGTGATGGCATATTCCACTTGATTGACAGCAGAGACAACGTATGCAGTCACACGGGCGCACACGCACAGGCACCTTCCCCTGAGACGCCCTTTGTGCTCGACTGTCCAAATTAAGGCGCAAAGGGAAAAGCCAAAGGACGAAAACACAGTAAAAGGGCCTTGAAGTCAGTGCGCCGGTAAACAGTCCCCTAACTCAATAAATCATTTATATATATATATGTATATATAAAGAAAATATTGGAAAAAAAAATGATGACCACAGTTAAGGAAGAGGAAAAAATATTTGAAAATATCAACTAAAAAAAAAGCTTTTCTCTGAACCTCAGCGAGTTAGCACAGTGAGGAGGAAAATGTCCAGTTGTCTTGTCTTAATACTGTCAATAAAGAGGTTATAAAATGACATTATAAAAAAGATACAAGCAGTTTATTAAAAATAACCCATCAAACTCATCTGAGGGCGCCTGACTCAGTGTCGACCTTTTCTACACCCACAATATTAGGTACACCCAAACAATCATATCCAGTGTATATTCTGCCTAAACAATGACAAAGGTATTAAGTTATTATATTAAAGTAACACAAACTATTGAACTGAGTGAACTTGAACTGAATTCCCCGTCAAGGACTAAAATTTGCATAGTTATAATAGGATCATCAAAAAAGCTACTACAAGAATAATCCTGTGTTTTGAAGCAATAGATTAGGGTGCAATCAAATAATTGTAATAATATACAATAAAGAATAGAACAGAGTGGAATTATACATAACGACTTGACTTTTAGGGGTTTGCTCAATTATGTAAATACTTGTCCGTGGATCAACAACTGTCGCCGACCGTCCACGAAAGAAGTTTAGAGCAGTGCGGTTGTACGAAACTCAGACTCGAGGTGACATATTCCGTTCAACTACAAGGCAAAGGCAGGATCGTCTTTGTCGCTTTAAATTGTGCGGGTGTACCTAATGTTTTGAATGGGGCTGCTGACTCTCATAGGAAGGACATAAGAAGAACTTGACTGAATGATGTCAAAACACACACACGCACGCACCGCACGAGGGGTCTCTTAAAAAAACAAACAAAAAAAAACAAACACAATTTCGTTTTCCAGATAAGCTGCACACCAGCGCAAACAAAATGTAACCTCTTGACCACTGCAAGAGACTCATTTCGTCGCACAAATGTACAAGGGTGAGCCGCCAAGCCAAAGACGTGCGCTTTGATTTCACCATCTGTCGTTACGCTACAACGGTTACAAGCTCATTATATAGCCTAAGAGGTCGTGTACAGACAGGTGACATGGGATATTAAAAAAAATATATCATTGCCATGAACAACTTGGAGGTCTGGTTATGCGAGGACCGTAATATAGCTAGCTAGCTAGCTAGCTAGCTAGGAACACCACAGTGTTGCAGCCTTGAGTTTGGCCACAATTCTATAAACAAGTTTATCATGTCTGCTGCTGCCTAACCTACGTATAAAGGACACATCATGAGTGAGAGCGATTGTGAGCGTTTGGATTTGAGGGACATGGGCGCTACATAAAAGCTGAGGTGGAAAGACCAGGGAACGGTTGCTCCGTGGTGAATCAACGGATAAATAAATCATCCACTTCTTCCCATGGCGACAGTGATGCGGTAAAGTTTGTTAGCACCCTTGCCATCTCGCGCTACAGCGGCCGGCCGGACCGACGGAGCGTCTCATAATCGCGTCTGCGCCTCGGGGATGTAAATCTCGATGCTGTCGGCGCTCTCCGTGGCGGAGCTCTGGCGCACCGAGGCGGCCCGCTTGGCGGCCAGCAGGCGCCTGCGGGCCTCCAGACGCTGCCGCTCGGAGCTCTCCAGAGAGCGGTCCCTCGCCAGCGGGGCGTGGCCCTTCTGGGACCTCTTTGGCACGGGAGGTGGCACGCCTCGCACCTGGACAGGTGGGAAAACACACTTCAGCGCAGCCACCTCGTCCGTGAGCCCAAGCCAACATTTGGGGTTGTTAGAAAAAAAAAAAAGCTGAGAAAATGACCTTTTTGTGAGGGGGGCGGGGAGCATGCAGTGAATGTTTCTGCTGTTACGGTGGACGTAGGCAGCCATTTGTGAGGTTAAAACAAAACAAAAAGCACGAGTGGAGATAGGCAGGCTCTCCAAAATGGCGGCTCACTGTCAACAAAGCAAAATAAAACATAAAAACAGTGTAGCAACATCCAAATGAAATTCATGCAAACGGCTAATGGCGCTCTCATACAAACATTTGTATCCTTATTTGACGTTTCCTCATAGATATTGTGACTCCAGTAAACGCCACAAACGCAACGGCAGCAGGGGGCTCGCGGCAGCCACGAGCCCTTCCCAAAGCTAAAAATAAGGGGCTCACCTGGATCTCTGGAGGCGTCAGAGGCTTCCAGACGTTGGCTTTGAGCTGGTGCAGCTCGTCAAACTTGAGGCTGATGTTCTCGATGGACAGCTGCAACATGTCCCAGAAGCCCGCCAGGTCCTGGGAGACGGGCCGCGGGTGCGCGTCAGGATTCTGAAGGACGGCAACGCAGACACAAAACAATTAGCAGCAGCAGCAGCAGCAGCAGCAAGAAGAAGATCAAGAAATGATGTTAGTACTTATACCAATCTCTGATCAATATCAATCGTATCGTCATGAATATGATGCACTGCTAATTGCAGGACTTCATCAGCTCCGTTTCTATTTGACATTTGCTTGCTTTGTGAGCAAAATAGCTTTGACCGACCGCCACGTTCCATCTGCAACTGCCTCCCCGAGACAGCTTGGCTGGCTGCATGCATAGTCAATCGGCGCCAGCCAGCCAGCCAGCCAGCCAGCCAGCCAGCCAGCCAGCCAGCCAGCCAGCCTGCCAGCCTGCCAGCCTGCCAGCCTGCCAGCCTGCCAGCCTCCCTCCCTCCCTCCCTCCCAGTCGGGGTGAATTGTGCAGGATGACGTCAGTGTCGCCATCGTGGAGGTGGGGGGCGTGCAGAGGATGAGGTGACATACCAGATTCTCCTCACACAGCTCCCGAAACTGCTGGAACTTCTGGGACATGAGCAGCTGGGCGCTCCCCACTGCACTGCGGATCTTGCCCATGACTGCAGATGCACACGCACGCACAATTACTCACACTACCTAGCGCACACTGCAGGCATGTTGCAGCAGTGGCAGGGAGAATGCATTAGTGAAGCAGCAGCATGACAATGGCAAAACGATGACATCATCACGGGAAATGCTGCTCCATCCACATCCTAACGCAGCAGTGATGTCATGCACTTTTCCAAGGTCACCTTTCAATGTGCAACTACTTCACACAAGGGTGGCAAGTTACGGTCAAATATATCTTTCATTTCATATGATGATTCATAATCTACATGTCATATCATCTAGAATTCTTATTCCTATTTATTTAGATCGAATGGATATATTCTTCATGATACTTTCCAAAAGGAAGCGCGACTCACCGTCCTCCGGCAGTTGGTTGTCCGTCTGGTCCCGCTCCATCTGCCGACACCATCCCTGCATCCGTGCCGTTTCCGCTTGCAGCAGTTTGAGGAACCAGCGGCCATCCCGAGGGCAAACCGAGCGGCTGACGGCCTGGAGCGCCGCCGGCTCCGGCTCGGTCGCGCCGTCCATCCACGGGTCCGGAGGGGGCAGGATGGACGGGTCCAATCCCGCCTCGCCCGAGTCGCAGGCGTGGTAGTGGTTGCCCGAGCCTTGGATGCGGACCGTGGAAGCGGCGGCCGAGGCGTCGCGGGAGTGTTGGCGGGGCATGGTGGCGCAGTGGCGGGGCGGCGCCGGCGGCCCGTCCGAAGGGTCGTCCAGGTCGGCCTGGACGGCGGCGGTGACGCTGTTGGAGCGGGTCATGCGGCGCTGACTGCCGACATAGAGAGCAATGTCACCAAAATCGTTTGTTTGTCTCAACTCTGTACTTGCTTACAAGTCAAAGCAAAAACATCTCAAAATGGGGGGGATAATTGTTTGTTTTGCACAACTACTCATGAAGAAGAAAGAGGCTGTAATCTTGGCAAAAACATCTCAGACGACCCTCAGCTTGACCTGCCCGATAAACGCACGCAGAGGCCCGCCTCGCCTCGTCTCGTCTCGTCCTCCTGAAAGCTTCTCATTCATCACTTCCTCCTTATTCATCTCTCTTGTTGCGTGGAAGGAGGTGCACACACGGGAGTGGAGTTTGCCTGACATCAAACGCAGCAGCAGCAGCAGCAGCAGCGCCGTTAAAGAGTAACTCCTCCGACCGAGCAGGTGTTCAACCATAATGACCTCAGGCTATCGGCCGCTCGCTAACAACTTCCTGCGGGGGGTGGGTGGACGTCGGGCAAGGCCAAACACTTGAAAGCGAATAGAAAAGGCCCTGGAACCTTCAATATTTTGTCTTTGGACCTATTCAACAAGGGCGGCTAACCGAGGCCACGGCGTGGAAAGAGAAGCGTGTGCTCTTTGCTCAATGGCTCCTTCCGCTTCAAACAAGGTGACGCAAAGGCTCTTAACTGAGCGGATTTGTCGTGCCTCAAATTCCCCAGGTGGAAATTTGCATGCGGGACAAGGGAAGTCCCCCAGCCCCAAAAGTGTCCGACTGCTGCAACAGATGGCTGTCAAGCGGCGCCCCCACCCTCCTCCTCGTACCTCCACCTTCCTTCCCACTAGCTGCACCACATCCTCCGGGCCCAGCTGTCACTTTGGGGGCCCCCTGCTTGAGGAAGACCAAAAAAAGGGGGGGGCTTTTCTCTTTGACGCCAACCATCAGTGAGCTGAGACAGCTGCTGCACATTGGACACAACAAATCCTTCTCTGTTTTGCTAGCTTCTCTTCCCGGAAAAAAGGCAACGCGGCAAGATTTGTTTCCGGTCCAATCTGCTCCACGCAATGGCCTTTCACTCCATTGTCGCTCACTCACCAGCGCTCATCTTCCACCTGAATTCCTACGGAGTGGAACTTGGAGCGCTCCTCCGCCGGCCCCTCCTCCTCCTCGGGCTCCACCTGTCGGCAAGGGAGCGGCGGTCAATCAACGCGCCGAGCACGACAGACGGGGTGGCGATCTGGAGACGCGTTTGCGCGCAGTCAGCTAAGCGCTAAACGGGAGCCTTCTCGCTCAGGTCAAGTTCCGACACGTTCTATCGACACTTCTCGTGGCGAGAAGTCGGATTCCCAATGCTGCCTGCGTTCTTGAGCCCCATCTGAAATTCCAGCGTAGCACGTATGGGCTGCTTCTTTTTTGAGCCCACCTGGATCCCGATGGAGAGGCTCTTGCGGAGCGCTTCTTTCTGCGCCTTGGTGTCGGTGGAGACGCCGGCGGTGACTTGCTGGCTGGCCGGGCCGTGCACCTGAGCGTTGGCCGCCTCGATGGCCGCCGTCAGGGCCTTCATGCTGTCGATGCTCTCGGTGGAGTTGGACAGGGTCGGCTGCGAGCCGATGCCCTTGCGCGGGCCCGAGCCGCCGCCGCCGTCCATGTAGGCGTCCTGGGCCGACTCGGTGCTGCTTTGCGCCGTGATGGATATGAAGGGCTTGGACGGGGTGCTCCGCGGGGGCACCGGCGGGGGGGTCTTCTTGTAGGTGCTGATGCATGACGACACTAGAACAACGACAAAAACAGGGGGATGACTGCATGTACAAGAATGACGCCATCAAATGGCCAAGCGTAGTGTCATTTTTGCCAGCACAGTGACACCAAGGGACAGTCGGCAGACGAGGGCCGTTTTACCCAAGCGGCAGTGCGCTAACGGGATTAGCGCGTCAGCTTCTTGATCTACGTGGCTGTACAAAAAACTGTAGAATCCAGCGCGTCACAATGGAGTGATAGGGAGGCGCTTGGAGTTACACTTAAAGGAGCCTTCACACGAGTCAAACCTGTACGAGGGAGGACATGCTAACAAACTCGGGGTATTTTCAAAGCTTTGGCACAATGTTGTCGCTTCATTTAAAGCTCTTGACAAAACTAAAGACATAACGTTTATTTTGTTTACGGCTTGTGTTCGTTTTTGAAAATTGTTCAGCCCGACTTTTGAGTCAATCAAAACAAAAGAAAGCCTGCAATGCGATGCTGCCAGCATGCCGTTCAACCACAGCCATGCCCAAAAAAACAGTAGAGCGAGGCCCGCGCTCTCTCCAGAGGTCAACCGAGAGGCTGACATCATCCTCATCCGCCGTCCCGCCGCCTCGCCCCATCCAAGCCAGCTCAGCTCAGCTCGAGACGCCAGCGGCTCTTCAAACGGGAGGATGAATGGCACGGCGGCAGCTGCAGGCGGGCTGACATCAGCGCTCTGAAAATAACACGCGCATCGCCAGCCACAAAGCAGATGAGAGACAGCTGACTTCCTGCGTTTTCCTGTCAGCCTGCTTTTGCTTTTTAGACTCACCAATAACATTGGCTTCAAGCATTTACTCCATTTCACCAAAGGCGCAGGCAGCTACAACCTCCACCAACGGTCCAGGGGGAATAAGACAGACACCATCTGGGCAAAAGGTCAGCGAGTACACGTCCACGAGGGAGAGGCGCAGGGCCAGGTCCTGCCCCCTCCGTTCGCCGGCCGGTTCAACGGATAGAATGTCAGACGCTTTCGGGGCTTCAAGTCATCCAAAAGTCACTCAGATAACAAAGCCGGAGAAGCTGCCAGTCAGCTGTTTGGAAAGCCCAGACAGGTTAAGTCAACACAAAAGCCAGCCAAGCAGCCAGCAAGCCAGCCAGCCAGCCAGCCAGCCAGCCAGCCAGCCAGCCAGCCAGCCAGCCAGCCAGCCAGCCAGCCAGCCAGCCAGCCAAGCAGCCAGCCAGCCAGCCAGCCAGCCAGCCAGCCAGCCAGCCAGCCAGCCAGCCAGCCAAGCAGCCAGCCAGCCAGCCAGCCAGCCAGCCAGCCAGCCAGCCCCATATGAAGGCACTAACCCACATCAATGGGGACCACAGACTTTCTGCCGCCGATACGCTCGCCAACCTGCACGGGTAAACCAGATACTACGTTCATCAGCAAAAGCACGTGGATTGGCATTTGAGAGAGAATTTCACTCGGCTCTCATTCATCACAGGCCACGGAAATGATAGTGTTATGTTAGCTTCATCAAAATGGCCTCCTCCCGCAAAAGGGAACTTATGGACTCCCAATTTGGGCTGCAGGCATTTTGACCAGTGAATGACCAGTCTCCTGGCTTCAAACGCCCGCCCACGCATCGATGTCAACTCCCCCTGGCCTCTTGTGCCGGCCTATCAAAGAATGAGACGGCGCATTTTTTACGCTTCCTCTTCTTTGAGGCTCAACCGAGTGTGTCGGTGTTCATGCTGGTGCGGCTTTGTGATGGGCCACTTGAAAAAAAATGCTAGCAGATGGCGCAGCTCCCTCGTGCGGGGACCGAGGGAAAATCCAGCCCTTCCAAATACAAAGTGTGTGTGTGTGTGGGGGGGGCGTTGAGAGCCCAGCTGCACCATGTTTGGGCTGAGGAACCGCCATTTGCCCGTGTCACACAAACGCATCCATTTGTCCGTCCCTTTCTGCCGCACGTAAACACGGCCGGGCCAGCTGGACGGCTTTTGTGATAGCGTCGCCGTGGCGACGGGCGGCAACGTGAACTTTGCCAGCGGGCTTGGCCTCACAGCAGAAGGGCGGGCGGGCGGTAAGGGGCGGGGCCGAGCTTCTGTTGGCCGTTTGTTTACCTTGACGCAGCTGCAGCCGGCGACACCTCAACGGCAGGCGGCCCGCCAACCGTCACCGAGGGAATAATAGGGCGTTCAAAAACACACGCACAATAGCCAACGCCAGGGAAACGCGCACGTCGCTGCTTTTTCTCGGGGCATATAAAAAGCCTGAAAAAGTCCACCGACAGGTTGGTCAAAGGCGTGGGTGGCTTTCTCGAGCTGGGCGGTTCACGGCGTGTGACATTACATGGCCACAATGCAGGCCAGAGGCCTGCATCCGGCCGGGGTCCGTGTCACCCACAACAAAAGACGGTGTGGTGACATCACAAGTCTGGCTTTTTGTCTATCTATGTATTTAAGAGCCATTTCTCCACAAGTCCAAAGTGTCAACAACACAAAAGGTGATTTGTATCTCAAATCATCTTTCCCCATTGAAATGCCATCCGTCCATCCATCCATCCATCCATCCATCCATCCATCCATCCATCCATCCATCCATCCATCCGTCCATCCATCCGTCCATCCATCCGTCCATCCATCCGTCCTTCCATCCGTCCTTCCATCCGTCCTTCCATCCGTCCTTCCATCCGTCAGTCCATCCGTCCTTCCATCCGTCAGTCCATCCATCCATCCATCCATCCATCCATCCATCCATCCATCCATCCATCCATCCATCCATCCATCCATCCATCCATCCATCCATCCATCCATCCATCCATCCATCCATTCCAGCAGAAAAATAGCTGTTCAGCTATTCTGTTCTGCGCTGGCTTGTATGCTTAACGATTTGCTGTCAGCTCTTTAGTCCTCTCTGACGGCGACCGTGAGTCACCTGACGTCAGCCCGTCGGCCTGGGGCTCTCAGCCACGTGGTACTCGTGGTAGGTCAACCGAGGGGGTTTGTCCACTCCAGATGCCGTCAGACACAATAGCGGGCTACTATATAATATCTCTAGCTCTATGCCACTATATTTAGCTGGTGGGCCGGAAAACACTTGTAAAAACACACGCTGCTCCTAAAACTGCTGCTGCGACTTGTGGATTTACAGTTAAGTGTTAGGCCTTTCTTCCTGCGAGGCTCTGTGATTTCTTTTTCTCCCGACCATGACAGGCAATCGGAGGGACACGTCAGGCTTTTGTTGGCTGGGCCGCTGCCCGCAGGAAGAGAGAGGGAGGGAGGGACAGCGTTGCTCATTCCACACTCAGATAAGCAGGAGGTGAAAGGAGCAGGAGGGGACTTTTGCAGCCTCCTCAATGTCCTTGCGCATTCCAGCTGTTTTGTGGTGCAGAAACGCGAGCGTGAGCTAAGCCCACGCGTCCCACGCATGCTTTGCCGCTACACGACGTCGGCGACAATGCCGCAGCCGTGACGCGGCCAAAGTGAATGCGTGACTCAGCGCTGACTCGGTTGTCGTCGTTGCGTGAGCGATTGATTAACTACGTTTCGATTCATCAACCTTAAAAAGGTTCTTTTCGAAGAAGATTTGGAGGGTGTGCACACTTTTGCGACCACTTTATCTAACTGAAAATTTTCATCCATTTTTCCAAAGAAGTTGTAAAGATCATTGGTCACCTAATGGCGGAGTCGCTGGACCTTTAGGTGCAAATTGTCACATGAGGGACAGATGGACGGCCTGCTATTTCCATTTAAGAGCATGTGGTCAAAGGTTCATAAGTCTCCACCCCCCTTCCAACTAAAGAGCGCTCTCGTGATTCAACTGGATTCCTACCCCCCCAAAACCATCCTCAAAAGGAAGACTTTTTGGACTTTATTAACAACATTCATTGAGGAATGCAGCTCAACATCAGCCTCAACTTGTTGCAGCCTCCCCCCTTCATCTTTTTTTCGGGTCGTCTTTGTCTTGACCACTTGCACATGGTGCTGGGTGGGGGTTGTAGAAAGGAGACACTGCAATAGCGGCTTCTTAATCCACAGCCAGAGGCACTTGAAAAAAACCATCTGGGCCTGCGACGTCAGAAGGCTGGCTGGCTGGCTGGCTGGCTGGCTGGCTGGCTAACTGGCTGGCTCTCTGTGTGTGGACAAGATTGGGGGAAATAACCCACCCACGGTGGGGGGGGGGCCGGAAAAGTTGAAAAAGTCGGCAGGGGAGGAAGGGGCTGCGTCTAGCCACTTTACATCCTGCTCACAGGATAGACTACGTCGGCCTCTCTCAGGTGTGACTTTTGGCACCCACTTTTTTGCACAGCGCGGTGGGGAGGGAGGGAGGGACCAGAGGGGGACAATGGCCTCGCCGGCCGACATTCCCACTCTCCTGCCGAGAGCGCTCGTTTGTCTCCCGCATTCCTTTGCCCATTCATCTCTTTCTCCTTGCACAGGGAGGTGGGGGTCTTCAAAACTCCCTCCCTCCCTCACACACACACACACACACACACACACACACACACACACACACACACACACACACACACACACACACACACACACACACACACACACACACACACACACACACACACACACACACACACACACACACACACACACACACACACACACACACACACACACACACACACACACACACACACACACACACACACACACACACACACACACACACACACACACACACACACACACACACACACACACACACTCGCTTCTTTTCCCCCTTCGCTTGGTTAGTGAAGCAGCAAAGTGGGAGGAGGAAGGAAGGGGGGGGAAAAAAAAAAAAAAGGAGACGCATTCTTGCTTGCTTCTCTGAATGTGCAACGGGGGTGAACTGTGGCTTATTTTTAATGATGGGTTCAAAAAGAGAGAGAGGGGGAAAAAAAAGAGGGCCGGGCTCACCCTAACACCCACGCACGCGCACACACACACACGCACACACGCACACGCGCACACACACACACACAGACACACACACACTACTGTAAGCAAAGTGTGGGACCTTGACAGAGAGGTCTTTAATTTGCCAGCCCTCCCACACTGCGACGGCTCCAAAGGAGAGGCAACTTTGTCACCAGAACAAAGTCTGAAAAAGTCGAGTATTGTGTACAGGTTCCAAGTGCTTGAAAATAGTTAACGTGCAGTTTCTTGCCGACTGGGCTCGCCGCTGTCTACTTGGACTTCCCTTAATCCGTGTACATTTTTAACTCCGAGTCAATACTATTAGGGCTCCTGACAACTTTGCTGCTGTCCAGAGGAAATCCTTTGTTTTCCCTTTGCCAAAACATGAGCGAAAGACAAGGGGGGGAGGAGGAGGAGGAGCAGATCCAATCCAACATTTGTTTTTTCTTTGGCAGGAAAGCACCCTGCAAAGCAATGCGGGCAGAGAGCGACCGTTCTTTTGTGTCAGCTCCCTCCCCCCTCCAATCTGACAGCGAGACAGAGCGAGGGAGGAACAAGGATGAGTGACGTTGCGCTTCCTGTGTCAAAAGACGTCCAAACATCAGCCTCCCTCCCTCCCTCTCTTAATGGCTGGCATCAAAGTGCCGCACGAGGCCCAATTCAGGCCACGTAAAACTTGAAAAGCCAACAGTCTAGATTCTTTCTCTATTCCTTAATCACAGACAAGTCTCAAAGGGCTTCACATGGGCAAAGTTGACAATTATTCTCAACATCCCCTGATCTTAACTCTAAAGTGTAACTATTGATGCTTGCTTTTAGCATGTTAATGGGCTTTTCCATTACGATGTTAGCATGAAGCTAGCGGGCAAAATGGTTCACTTGTTTTAAATACTGTACAATGTTGATTCGTTCCTTAGGTTTAATGTTTAAGTTGGCAACTAGAAGGGGCGCCAAAGAGCTCGATGCCTCTTATTAATGTTTCGGGGCTGTTTATTTCATTGTATTAAAATAACCTGTTGGAAGAATTACTCAGCTCAGCTTTTACTTGACTTTAAAATTGCACGCTAGGTTGCACGCTGCTGCTGCGGCGGCGTCATGTGAAATCATTTAGTCTTGCATTTTCGTGTCCTTGAATTGAAAAGTATAGTTTGTGCGCGAGTTTCTGTGTCCCATGGCTTTTATACCAAGTTGGCCACGGCTGAGGCTATATTGACCTCTACTGGAGGAAACGATCATTGCAAGTCTGGCCAGGTCACAACACTACATTGAATTTGAAGCCTGGCTAAAAAAGACAATAAATAAACAATCTGCCCGATGCGGTCATGAATCTGGCAGCAAAAGACGTGAATGACTAGTGTGAATGAATCCAGGCCACTGCAAGTTCCCACTGGCTCGCATTCTCAGACTGCCGTGACAGGCAGGGCGACGTCATTACACAGATACACATGCGCACGCACCAGCGTAGGACGAGGGTTTATCTTGACAAGCTTCCCGTTGGGGCTTGATGCCCGCAGCGACAAACGCAAATACCAATGGAGGTATTTTGACGAGGTTTTTTTCGATGACGCAAAGCCTACTAAAAGCCGTTAGGAACTTTTGTATCGTGCACCAAGTGTGAACAGCCCTGTGGGGTTTTCTTTTTTTCCAAATGCTGAAGAATGAGGATTGGAATATTGTCTGTCTCCACGTGTTGCTTCACCTCTTGTGTTCATGTACGGGAAATATTCCTACTACTTTTTTTCTTTCAACGTGCAGTATTAACATTTTGTAAAAGGGGTTGCACACACATTTTTTGCTGCTGCTCCTCCATATTAGCATTGCTGCTCTCTGTCTCTCTCTCTGTCTGTCTGTCTCTCTCTGTCTGTCTCTCTCTCTGTGTCTTCACCAGGCCCCTTTTCTCCCCTCACACCATCAAAGCCAACGGAGTGACAACATTAAGCAGGTGTGAGTGGAAGCGAGCTGTTTAATTCTCGCTTTGAATACTAATTCCACCCGGGGGGCTTTGATGGGCTAACACACAGGTGCCGCCGCTCGCTCACATGTACGGACGGACGCCGCTGAGATCCGGCCGGGCCTGTAATTAAAGTCAGACGAGGAAGTGAGTGGGACTGACTGCGAGGGAGGGACAAAGACGTACGTATTCCTGCACTGCGCTGCGCTATTGGACGCCGTTTGACGTGAATGACTTGCAGGTAGTTGCTCTACTTGTGTCTGTCCACCACAGCGTGACGTGTTGGCGCTTGGCGGCCAGCACACCAAAGTCTCGACTCGAGTCAAGTTGGGCGAGAGGCGTGACTTGTGCCATGTTTCACTGACTATGCTAAAATGTTCAAAGTTAAGTTGGATTTGTGTTGAAGTCAATTTTTCTGCCACTAGGTGGCGGTAGCGTCTCGTGTTGGACATTGGACAGGACAGCATCTAGAGTTTTCTTTTCAAATTAAGGGCAAAGTAATTGGAACATAAAACAACCGGAGGACTGACTATATTGCATTGGAATCACTTGAGTGAGTCAGATCAGTGGCAATTTTGTGATGCTGAGCTAGGATGTGTGACGCGCTAGCCACACTTCTTCCTGGCACCTGTCACAGGCGCACACCAAAATAGCAGCAGGCGGAGGCCGCTCAACAATTCCCAGCAACCACGTACGAAGCACAAGTAGGTTGAGCAAATAAATCAGCTCGTAATATTCTTGGACTTTTTTGGTCTTTGCTTTGTTCTAATCAGATACAGTGAGTGATTGGAAAAATAGGCTGTTTAATGATATGAATATTTGATATTTAAGATTTAACGATGCTTTCTCATATTTTAAATAGTTTAAGATGCCCAGTTTGAGGATGAACGAGCACAATAAAACAGGGATGGGCACGGCATATGTCAGGTTTTAAGCAAAGCACAACAACACATCCGTGCGTTTGTTTTCGGAATAAAAGCATTAAGCGTTTAACTACTACGGTAGCGCACTGTAAAGCACGACACCCAGTAGCAAAGTGTACCATGTTTAGAATGCTGTTTAGTCAAAAAGCTACCTTAAATTGTTAAAGAAACTCGCGAGCGGCCAAGCCCACGTGGCTGCCTTTTACTTTGAAGGCCACGTCACCCCGCTTCCTGTTTTCGTGTACTCCACGCCGGCAGCTAGCCACATAAACAAGCAAAACACAGCGACTCGCTCGCTCGTCCTATTTACTTCATTTTTACTTCTACTCACAATAGCGAAAGCAGTCATCGCACATGCCGTAGAAACAGCTGAAAAGGGCCATGGTGGCTTAGCTCTCGGTGCCACCGTCTGCAGCGACCAACAGAGTCCTGAGTCCGACGGACCGACGGGGAGGTGGGCTCATGTGTCAGAACTCGGAACGCGGTATCCAACCCAACCCCCTTCAATGGGGCAAAAGTGGGGAAGTGAGGGTTATTTTCATCGTGGTACCCATGCTCCCTCGAGTGGTTTGAAAAAGAATCGCAGGACAAATGCAAACTGAATTGTATTGAACGTTCTAATAGAATTCCTTGGCATTTAATTCTTAAAACGTAACGAGGTTTTATTTGTGGTTTATCTCTATTTGATTTTGTGATTATTTGTCATTCCTATATTTAAGCACAGTATTGATCTTCAAACTGTGTATAACGTCGGAATCCCTGAACCTAAAATTTCTGACTGCATTATATTCAGTATGCTTTTCGAAACATAAAATAGATATTAAAATGCATTTTACCAACTGAATGATTATATTATTTCATAATGTACGGCGTATTTCTATACTTAATCATTTGATTTACTTCATTCTTTATTTCTGACATTTCTTTTGTTATCGTTTATATTTTTGGGGTGGACGACCGATGCAAGCTGTTTGCATTTTTTACGTTTGAGTCACTGCACAATGAAAGGAAAGAAAAGCAAATCAAGTACGCCGGCGCGCAGCCACACATGCGTGCTCCTAAATAATTTGCCCATCCATATATTGTACATGACGTTCCTGAATAGACAATTGGGGCTTTCTGTGCAAAAAGGGAAACACTCCTCAGACTCCACTTATATTTTGATGTTTTGTCTTTCTAGTTTTTTGGCACGTGGAGGCAGCTCCAGTTAATATCGATGACCCTTTTCAATGGGCACAGTTAAAGAAAGAAAGAAAGAAAGAAAGAAAGAAAGAAAGAAAGAAAGAAAGAAAGAAAGAAGCGACTTTGATGGCTGCTCTTTCAACGTCAAATGGACAAACTTATCGAGACAGCTCTCGGCGGCGTCTCCGTTCTTACATCATCTTCCTGAAATCTTTCTCGAGCTGACCACGCATGAATGTTTAACCCGGCCGTCCGTCCCTGGAGAGAGTTGAAGACCAACCTGTGCTGCTCTGGATGGTTCTGACAGTGGTGGTGGTGCGCGGGGGCGATCCCGCCTTGCGGTTGGCTCCGCCTCCTCCACGCCCCGGGGCCTCTTCCTTCTCTTCGTCCTGCGAGCAGCCCTTCTCGATGGCGCGCACGTAGCTGTGGCTGCGCACGCGGAAGCAGCCGGCGGGCACGGGCAGATCCAGCGCGTCCACCGCCTGCGACTCCATCTCGCTGAACACCGCCTCGCACACCGCTTCGATCTGCCCGTTCACCTCCACTTCGCTCACCTGTAAACCACGAGGACAGAAGAAGCAATAACGCAACGATATTACTTGTCAGTGACTTCAGCATGCGCAAACAATAATAAAGTGGATATTGCCGCGGAAGTCTCGGGTTATTATAAAAAGGTTCTATTGACCACGTTGAGAAATGCAAGCCCCTGGCCGTATTCGAGCGTCTTCACGACGGATGGCGCACTTGGCTTTGTCACCCGAGGCTCCGTAGGTGCCAACGTAATTGTCGTGAAAGCTGGCGTGCATTTAGCAACCGAGACTCTCACGATGCCACTCTGCCACGGGGACTGGATACATGTGGACGCTTTGCTTTCGGAGGCGTGGCCTAACGCCCAGAACACTGCATGCACTTTTTGTCACAAATCAAAAAGAACGCTTGGTTATCAAAGAAAAACTTTTCTTACACTTGACAGTATCTTTTATCAGCCCTCCATCGTGTAATCAAGGCCTATGCTCATCACAATTTGGATTCAATTCCAGTTTGAATTATTCATAACCACAAGATTGCTTTTTTTTTCTCTCATCTCAGTATGTTGGCCATGGAAAATTCCAAAGAGAGGGATGCTGAGGTAAAATAGGGGCCTTCTGTGCATCTTGTCTAATTAGCCATTCCAAGTTCCAGCAGAGCAGCACATACGCACGCACAAAGGGTCCAAGTGGGAGATGGGGGGGCTTAGTTTCTCTTCAAACTTTGTGGAAAGATGACCTGATTGTGAATTCAAGCCTCGGGAAAGCTTGCGATGGGGAAGATAGCATTCCCGCCCTCCCGCACCACCTTACTGGATATAGCAAAAGACAGCAGCTCGCTTGTAGGTCCAGGGAGGATTTTCCCAAGGATCCAACATCTATTAAACATGAGTAGCATGTGTAAAGACCAAATGAATTCCAAAAGGTGGTGCCAAGAAACCAAATTGAGGAATTGCCGTGGCCTTTTATTGGCGCCATTTGTCACTGAGGAGTTTTCAAAGGAAAAGACAATTCATTGCAAAGGATTTTGTGGACCCCCCAGGGGTTCAGTGACCCCAATTTGAGAACCAAATGGCGTGGGAGGAGGACGTGTGTAAGTGTGTGTGAGTGTGCGTGCGTGCGCGCGCGCACGTCTAACCTGGCTGATGGTGCTCATGGCTCTCATGTAGCTTTCGTTTCGGGAGCGGAACTTGGGCGAGGCCAGCAGCCCCGCCGGGTCCAAGCTGTCCAGGCTCCTATTGATAGAAACCTGGCTCACCGCCCGCAGATAGCTGTGACTCCTGATCTGCAGCTTGGGCGAGTGCTCCGTGGAAATCCTGAAGCAGGAAGAGAGCAGAAAAGCAGGAAGAGAAAAAAAAAAAAAGGCATCAGTCCACAACGGCTTGATGAATCCTTTTTGAAACATTGGGGTCCTTCAACCTAAATGTTTTTCTCCATAGCCAAAAGGATGAAAAACGTGTTATGAGAAGGATGTACTTTGAATACGGACGGGGCTTTTCCTTCTGTTGGACAATTGGCCATTTTCTCGCCCGCTTTCCTTCTCTCTCCTGATTTGATTGACGGAAAATCAGGTCAAAGAAGAATCGATCCAGCGCCACCGATTACGTACGGGCCGGCCCAATAATGTCCATTGAGGCCACCTGCATGGCGCCAGCGCTGGACAATCACCTTGGCCTCAGCCGCTCGCAGTTAGAGGGGAGGGGGGCGGGGCTGGCTGCTCTGCGGACGGAACAAGCGGCGATGAGGAGCATCGGCCAATGGCAAATCAAGACCCTCCCTGCTGGCAATTTGTGGTCCATTCAAAGCCCCAAAGGGGAGGCAAAGTAGGCGCTTACTTGAGCGTGGTCATCTCGGTGAGCGACGGCTGCGTGGCCTTCAGGTAGCTGGCCCGCCGCGCCTGCGCCTTGGGCGAAGGTTCGGGGCCGCAGTCCGAGTCGTCGCCGTCGTCCTCCTCCTCGGCCATGGCTTTGACGTAGCTGCCGCTTCGCATCCTCCGGCAGGGGATCTGCTGGTCCTTGCCCAGCGGGCAGAAAGCGCCCCAGTCATCCTGAGGCACCTGCGCGCGCAGCGGGAAGGATGGCTGGCATCAAAATCCCATTTGCCATCAATGCTAACCCGTAAGGCCCCAACTAACCCTGACCACCCAAAAGTATTTTGCTCATAGTTTTTGCTCTGTCCTCCCAATGCGCTTCGATTATTGATGGTCCTCGGGCGCCGTCTCCCGCTCCACTGACTTTCCGCGCAGTCTGACAAAGGTAAGCCAGATAACCAAGGACAAAGGATGGGGAGGAGGAGGAGGGGGGAATAAATGAATCAAAATAACCGCATTGGCAATGTGAGCGAGTCTCACCAAGTCAATGAGACGCTGAGCCACTTCATACGAAGATCGGAGCTCGGCTAAGACTCCACCGTCGGCTAAATAAGGTCGACGCTCGGTAATCAGATCGACACGTGACTTTGCTTTGGCCGCCGTCCGAGCGCAGCCCGCAACATCTCGGCTCAATTTCTCTGGTTGCCGGAGCGACTTTTGTTCCCTGAACCGGGCTCTTAAAATGCGGTTTCCCTCAATCTTTTCAGACGTCCTCCTCAGCGGCCGCGCTTTGCTCTTTCTCAGAGAGCCGCCGGTAAGGTTTTCATCTTCACCGCGCCTTTGCGGTTTTGCTCAAGGCCCGACGAGCACACGCAAACGGCCGCCCGCGTATGAATAGCTCCGTGCAAAAAGATACGTGCGCTTGCACGAGAGGACAAAAAAATGAGTTTGATGAGAAACGTCCTGATGACCATGAGGTCAAAAGACGAATGGAGACATGCAAGAGGGGCGTCGCTCGCTCGCTCGCTCGGTCCTACCTGCAGGAAGTGGCAGGAGGCGCGTCCCCGCTCGCCTTTGGCTAGCTCTTGATCTAGGTTGACAGAGGCCTTCTGGTAGACCTCCCGTGCCCGGCTCACCGTCAGAGTGGAAGACCACGAGCTCTTCTCCGTTAGCGGCGGGCGGGAGCAGGACGAGCACTTGACGTCGTTGTTGCTGCGGGACGTCTTGAGCGAGTGGGCGCTGATGGTGTTGTACGACTCCATAAAGTACTGCGACTGCGACTTTTCCGGGCAGCGGCGCCCCACCGTCATGACGCCCGACGGTTGGTAGAGGCACATCTCCCGGTCCAGGGTGTCATCTGAGCTCCAGTAGCCGGAGATGGCGCTCCGCATCTTTGGCTCCGACTTGGAGCGGTCTTTGTTTTTGCCGCGCTTGTTGTGTTTCAGGGTTCCCGACGAAGACGGCGGCGGGTCGTCGGGGCTGGATTTGCCGCCGCCGTTCAGCCTCCCGCTCGGGGCGGATCCCGAAGGCCCCTCCAGGGAGTGGGACTTGGTGAAAAGCTTCTGGACCGTGTGAACCAGGTGGCGGATTCGCCCGGGGCTGTCGCTGCGTTGGTGTTCCACCACGGCCGTGCGCTTGTACTGCAGCGTGTGGTAGCCTTCCCGTCGCACGGAAGCTCGCTGATCCGACTGCTCCGGCGGGTTACGGGAGAGCCGCTCGTTGTTATTTTTGCCCTCCTCGCTCGCCGCCGTCAGAGCCCCGCCGCGCTGCTCCTTCAGCTCATGATGGGAGCTGTAATGTCTGCGAGGGAAGGTGCAGCTGGCCAGGTCCGGCGGGTAGCCGCCGCCGCCGCCACATTCCGACTGGAAGGAGCTGCGCTGGGTGTAGCACGGGCGAGGCTCGCCGCCCGGGTTCAGGAAGCGGGGCTGACCATCCAAGTGAGCGAGCGTCACCGAGTCGTAGGAAGCGCCGCCGCCGTGATGGTGAGCGTGGCTGCTGGACAAGCCTTTCATGGTCATGGTAGCTGGGTTAGGGTAACAATTGAGGAGGACGCAGAAAGCAGAGTTAGAAATATCAAAACGGGACACCCTGTCAACCTTTTATTTTTGTCCTTCCACACTTCAATATAGCAGCAGATTGATCTGCCTCCCCGTTTCCGCTCCAGCGCGTTTCGCCAGGGTCGAGGAGCCTTCCTTATTTTCCAACAATTAACAATGTAATGAGAAAAAAAAAATTGCCTCAGCTCGGGTTCATCCGAGCTAAAATCCGCCGCTTATTTTCGGAATAGCGTCTCTCTCGCTCGCTCACTCCCTCGCTCACTCCCTCGCTCACTCCCTCGCTCACTCCCTCGCTCACTCCCTCGCTCACTCCCTCGCTCACTCCCTCGCTCACTCCCTCGCTCACTCCCTCGCTCACACACACACACACACACACACACACACACACACACACACACACACACACACACACACACACACACACACACACACACACACACACACACACACACACACACACACACACACACACACACACACACACACACACACACACACACACACACACACACCACACACACACACACACACACACACACACACACACACACACACACACACACACACACACACACACACACACACACACACACACACACACACACACACACACACACACACACACACACACACACACACACACACACACACACACACACACACACACACACACACACACACACACACACACACACACACACACACACACACACACACCACACACACACACACACACACACACACACACACACACACACACACACACACACACACACACACACACACACACACACACACACACACACACACACACACACACACACACCACACACACACACACACACACACACACACACACACACACACACACACACACACACACACACACGAAAAGGTATTTATTTTTCCGCTCCTCCAATCCACCTTCTCGGAGCGCACGCAAGCGGAGAAGATAATCACTTCGGCGGTGGTTTCCGCTCCGAGAGAAAACTAATAGGCCAGCAAAAAGCATCTGACAGGGTCCACGACCTGGCCAGGCACACCCGGCGATAAACGACCCCGGCCGGCCTCGCCACGACATCCGTAGCCGACTGGAAGCTGTGCCGGGCTAACGAGACAATGATAAGACAACCCCCCCCCCCCAAGTCATTACTCCCATTTATAATGCGCAAGCAAAAGGCCACCGTGTTACGGCGAGGAAGCATAAAGAGGGCAAAATGAGACAGAGTAGGGCAATAAAAGACCCTGTTTTCACAAATAGCGAGCGGCTGGCTAGCTGGCTGGGGACACTCACTTGAGCAATTTTGGCTCTCACCCTGAGATGGCGCCAAATCAAGTCAAGTGTTGATTAGCAAAACCAGTCAACTAGCCAAAGGAATAAACGGAACAGTTTGGTGCCATTTTGTGGCATTGTCGTGGTGCTGAGTGGAACTTCATTTAGACAAAAAGAGTGCTTTGTTCCTGCTGGCATTTACAGGTCATAGGCCTACAACCTGTACAATTCACAAAAACAAACTGAGCTGCCTGCACAAGTGTGGGATGTTCTACCCGTCGTGTTCCATCCCTCGCTCTCACACACACGCACAAACAGACACACACACAGACACACACTTCTAGCGCGGCGCTAGCTACCGAGCATGTCCGGCCGAAGGTATTCATTGCGGTGGACAAGGGCTCCCTCCCTTCTGCTGGCCGCTGGAGCGGAGAATGTGACCTAAATAAAAGGGCCCTCGCGGTGATCCGCCAAGCAGCTGTCCGCACACCGCTGCGCTAAAGCTGAAAAGCTGAAGGTGGGTCACGCTGGCGTTACACACACACACGCGCACGCGCACACGCACACACGCACACCAACGCACAAACTGCGATGGCGCCTCCGCCTGGTAAAGTTGCTGAAGCAGAAGAGGAGGACCTGCTGCTTGCGTTGCGCTAGTCATACAGCCACCGGTGACGGACTGGGCGGACAGCTGCGCCTCCGTCTACGGGACGGATTCACGGCAGGCGTGAAACGAGAAAATCCTCGAGAGCGGCCATTCCCAACCACTGTGCCGCGAGAAATTAGCCGCGGGAAAATCCCCAATTGACTTCATTAAAAATGATTGTTTATTTACTTGGCCTATTTATGCCATGTTCTTCCGCTCGATGGAAGCAGGCACAAGGAGCGCAATCGGTGAAGGAAGCGAGAAATCGCCATGCTGCTAGCATCATCGCCATGCTGCTAGCATCATCGCCTTGGATCAACATCTCCCGCCGGCCAAGAGGGCAAAAAGCTAGGGGCAGTCATTAGCATTTCCGAGGCCTCGACGGTGAGGAAAAAAACTAAAACGTCACATTTGCATAGGTCGGAAACTTTGAGACAGAGCTTTGACGAATAATACGCGGATCAGCAGTAATTAGGTTTACGGGCTCAAATGTATTCGGTGGTTTCTCCAAGACAGAAAAAACAAAAAAGCAAGGATCAAAAAAGCTCATCTCAATCAACTTTAACCAATATGAATGAATATTTCACAAGATGAATATTTCAAACAAATGGAGAAACATGGAGACAGAGGCAGACGGAGGGAGACAAGAACAGCAATGTCAGGGAACATTTTCAAAGAAGGCGCTGGAAGCATTAAGGGACCTGCTGAATGTTCACATGATGTCAAAGTGCTTTTAAGCAATGACCGTCTCATTACTGCCGCCATGTTGCTCGACTGCTTTTTCGGGCAGTCGTTTACTTCAACCAACTTTTTATGAACCCGAGAATCTGTCCATTTTATTTACTGCGACATTACAAGTAGAACAGTTTAGTGGCTACTTGTTACTTTGCCTTGACGTGATGTCAGAGTGGAAATGAACTTATGTCAGCTAGCTAGTTAGCGTAACGTAAGAGAGAGAGAGAGAGAGAGAGAGAGAGAGAGAGAGAGAGAGAGAGAGAGAGAGAGAGAGAGAGAGAGAGAGAGAGAGAGAGAGAGAGAGAGAGAGAGAGAGAGAGAGAGAAGCATTACGGATTTGTTTACAGGTAACAAATGTAAACACGCAGAGTGGCGCAATGGGCAGGCTGCTGCCATTAAACCAGCATTCAGGCAACATATGTCCAATGCAACTTTAATGGCATCTTTGTCAAAACACTCGGCAACCAAACGGCTGCTTGGCATTCAAATTGAATCAGACGCATCATAAATAAAAGTCCGCGCGGACGGACGGCTGGCTGGCTGGCTGGCTGGCGGCTTTTGCGGGACAGCTCCTTTGTTACTAGCAAACTAATTAGCCGCACTGTGACAAATGGAGTTAAGTCACAGCTCACGGGCATTTTCTGCCCACTACATTTCCTCCGGCGTTTGCCGCTATTTGAAGGCCGACCACCGAAAAGTGAGCGAGGTTAAGGTTTCCACTTTACATTTGAAATGTCTAAAACAGAAATGCATTTCCGCAAATAGTGGCCATTCATTAGCTGATATATTGATCGTTAGCTAGCGACGCTTTCTATCGTAAAATACACGCAAGCCAAGCCAAGCCAAGCCAAGGCAAGGCAAGGCAAGCCAAGGCAAGGCAAGGCAAGGCAAGGCAAGGCAAGCCAAGGCAAGGCAAGGCAAGGCAAGGCAAGGCAAGGCAAGGCAAGGCAAGGCAAGGCAAGGCAAGGCAAGGCAAGGCAAGGCAAGGCAAGGCAAGGCAAGGCAAGGCAAGGCAAGGCAAGGCAAGGCAAGGCAAGGCAAGGCAAGGCACTGCTGTATTTGTGAAGAAAGGAAAAAAGTCAATAGAAATTTTGTGGGAATAAACGAGGCATTTGGTTTTAAGGCCAAATGGCTCATTACACCACTCTTGGGCTGCCTGTTAGCATTAGCACGGCTTTGACGCTAACGCTTCTCGGCATTGTCGACGCAACGCGCACACACCCGCTACGAACAATATGAACATTCTATGAGGATTAAAAAAATAAATAAAAAATCCCCCTCCCCCACGGAACGCTTGGCTTAAATTATGCAGGTCCATGTGTTAACTTTAATTGACTCGACGGCGTTTGCGCGTCTCGCGGGCGACACCGCCGCTCCCGAAACAGCGGCGCTAATGGCGAGGCGGCTTCTGTTTTATTATCTGCTACGAGGAGTCGGAGCACAGTACAAATGCCACAGGGAGACAAACAGGCAAATTCGAACGGCACGGGGTCACGGCCACCGTTTGACACCTAGCGCGTGCACGCACGCACGCACGCACAATTTGGTCACGTCGCCTTCTCTCAGCTTTTAGACTTTGTTTGTAATTAGCGCGCCAAATGCACGGGACCGATGTGGGCAAAATTGTGCGTACGGCGCGGAAAGGCAACACTAACGCTAAATGGGTCCCCGAGTGAATATATTTGCATGGATTAGTGTTCTACGTGGATTGCCTTTAAAAAGTAAACAGCAATTAAAATGCAGAATTGGAAAAGGTGACTTTTCACACCTGATTTGGGAGCGTTTTCAAAGCATAGCAATCTCACCGCACACACTGACCTGCGTCAACGTCTCAACTTGGGCATCTTGTCGTTGCATTGTGCCGCCTTTGCTCAGCGCTCGCTCATCTCTCCACCTGCAAAGCCAACCAAAAGACCAGAGTGGGTGACTGAGGAAGCCGCCAGCGTCAATCAAAACCACACGTGGTGGTGGTGGTGGTGGTGGTGGCGGCGGCGCTGGCTTGTTTTCTTTCAGCTTTCCCGCGGCTGAATTCTCATTTGGAGGATTAAAAAAAAAAAAAATCCCAGACGAAAGGAAATCGAAACGCTCCGTCAAAAAAGTGGTGAGATTAGACCACCTGAAAATGTGGCTGTGAGAAGAACGAGCAAAGAGCAGTCGTGTTTGGCCGCGGCGCTTTTGTTCTGTTCTCAATATCCAAGCAATCCACAGGCGGCTTGGAGGAACAACTGTACCAAACCAAAACAAAGAGAGACGTAACAAACTCCACCAACTAAAAATCAGGGCAAAAAAACGAGTGCAGGATAAATAAGTACGTGTGTGTGTGTGCGTGCGTGCCTCCATATGCTACAGCACGATACGAAATATGCCTCTCTGTATTCATAAATCTCCTGAGGCACAATCAATGGTTGAAAGCGATACATAAAAGATGAGCTAGTTTGACCTCTGCTCTGGAAAGGAGGAGGACACAGAGAGAGACAGAGAGCGAGAGACAGAGACAGAGAGAGACAGAGAGAGAGACAGAGAGATTTTGCACAGCGATATGGACTTGGTCAGGGCGCGCTTTGAAGTCGAGGCACATGAGGATGGATGGATGGATGGATGGATGGATGGATGGAAGGAAGGAAGGAAGGAAGGAAGGAAGGAAGGAAGGAAGGAAGGAAGGAAGGAAGGAAGGAAGGAAGGACGGACGGACGGACGGACGGACGGGGGCTGCTCGCTATGAGTCAGCAAGCGACAACAGCCCGGCCCGGCCCGGCCCGGCCCCAGGAGAATGACACAGAAGCGCAATTTAAGAGATCCCGACCTTGGCGATGATGTCAAAATAAGTTCCACTTGCAATGACACTTTGGGCTGATTTCAATCATGAATTTGAATCCAAGTCCAAAACATCCGTACATTTGCTCTTACCCTCGCCAGTGAGCGATCTGTCCCTGGATGCACATGAGGCCTTGCCAAAAGCAAAAGTGCCCAGCAGACGTGGTGGCAGAAGCGCATTACGTGCAGCTGTGTTCATGTTAGCCAAATGGATCCCAACAGCAATGAAGGAGTTCCAAAGACGGTGGCCCGCTCGCTCAGTTCTTAATGATCTGGCACTCGCCGTCAGTGGCGCCCGGCAGCTCGTAAGCTAAGCTAACTTGACCCTGGCTTGGCTAAAAAGACGCCATTGTGGCACTATTCAGAATGGCGCATGATTATAAATAATGGCAGAGAATGCTGTCCAGCTTCAGCAAAATAGCGGCGTTAGCCATGCTAAGCTAGCATTAGCGCTGTAAAGCGCTTTATTTCCCTCCTCCTCTTTGCAATAATATGACTTCTACGAGTCTCTCTGTTCTGTTCCTTTGTCCCACCCCATGCTTAATCGGTGTTCCTCGCCGCCCTCACTATATCTGTATCTATCCTCCCTCCCCCCCTCCCTCCCGCAGACAATCTCGCCGCATCTTTCCACGGCTCATCACTCTCGCCGGCTCGGTCAAAATAACAGCCGCTATCTATCAGAACATTTTTTATAACCGGGGGGCAATTTTGCGGAGGAGCCGGGCGGCCGGCTGGGCCTCTCGCCGTCTTGTAGTGCAGCCAAGCGCTGTCATTTTAACAAGAAATCTGATGCGGGCCGGGTTGGCGCTTTCATCTGAACACGCGGATGAGGGAGGGCTGTACGCTAAAGAGGCCGGAAAGAAGGAAGCGGGCGAGGCGAGGCGAGTTGAGGCGAGGCGATGAAGCCCGCTCGCAAGCTCATCAGGCCAAATCAATGCAAACTAATCCCGAGCCAATTAAGGAACGTCCTCCGAGCGGCTGCAACCCGTATCAATTTCTTTCCCACTTCTCGCTGTGAACTCATTGATTTGAGCGCCCGGTGCGGAAGGCAGACAAATGAGGGAATGTGCTTTGGTTGGAAGTTTTTTTTTTTTTCTTTCCCTTTTCTAAAACCTCTTTCAAAACTACTTGGCCGGTGATTTGCACAAGATGATGAAAAGGTTCAAGGTAGTGGAAACAAAAATGGCGGATTGTACTTTAGCACAATGTTAGTGTTCCAAAGGTATTTGATCAGTTGAGAGTGTTGAAGCTGGCTGGGCTGCCTCCCACAACACGCAGGGCAGGGCAGGGCAGGGCAGGGCAGGGCAGGCGAAACAAAGAAACAAGCGGATTGAAGTCAATGAAGGAGAGGAGAGAAAAAGGAGCATCAATCTTGAGGGATTTAGCTCAGATTTAGGGGGGGGGGAATGCTTTTATAATCTGTATTTAAATACAAATCAGAAGGGATCAAGCTGAGTGACTTTAAGAGCAGAAGCCAGCCAGCCAGCCAGCCAGCCAGCCAGCCAGCCAGCCAGCCAGCCAGCCAGCCAGCCAAGAGTCGCTTGCTAGGAGATTCAAAACACAGCCGTGCGAGTTTGAGCCCGGAACGGACAAACTCCATCGTTACGAGGCGCTGCCAAGGTGAGCCGCTCAGATAGGTCGGCACGGCCGGCCGGCCTATCTGAGCTGGCCGAGCGAGAGCGCTGCGCAAGGTTAAAAGTTCACGGCGTACTGCTGCCAAGTAAACAGATTAATAAAACATGAGCGCCCATTTTCTGGCTGTGCTGAGGTTCTTTTTTTTGTTTTTTTTCTGCACTAGACTACAAATGTACTTCGTACAGTGGCTCCAGCCGGGGGCGGCGCGTTCCTGCACGCCTGGCTTCTTATGTGGAGCCTTTGACAGCTCCTGGGAAGGAAAGACACGCACAGTCACAAAGGAGGGAGGGCGAAGTGGGGGGATGTAAACATCATTTGGATGCGGAGGCACGCTCCTCCCTCCATCTGCTCTCACATATGAACACGTTTCAAAACGTTCTTTTAGCACGCTCGAAACATCCGCTACGTGGTGATCTACATCTAGCTCGGAGAAACATCTGCATCTGGAGCAAAGGTTGTCAAAATGAGGCTGAGACGGACAACGCTGCTGCAAAAATAATGGCACCAATTAACATGGAAAGTGCTGCGCTAAGGGATGGAGATGATGAGGATGATGAGGATGCATCCATTTTTAATTGAGCAATTTCAACTCGTCTCGCTAGAGTATGATCTGATATAAAAGCAAGCCATCCGTCACTCCATTAGGGACATTTGCGCCCTATTCATAAAACTAACAGAAATAAGTTGTATAATTGTCAATTGTGGATGTTCACTACATTTTCTACTTTGTCACAGCCAAGCGCACATTCCCCCGTTGTAAAAAGGTCAGAATGAAGAGTAGCCAGCCGCCTGCCATCCATGCTTAACACAGGCGCAAGTACGTGCGCGTGCGCACTTGCGTATACGCGCGCGCCGCTTCTCCCGCCTACACAGCAAATCATGATGACAGTGACTGCTCATCCCGCCGGCTGCCGCGAGCGACGTCAACGCTGGCCCAGATTTCATCCGATTATACAAATGACATCATCAAGTGTGTTTGGCTGCCCCGCCTACTCGCGCAAGCAAACATGTTTGCATTGCTCCGATGCGTCTCTCCAAATATATTGTAAAAAGCACCCGAGTGCGTGAAAGTCACCAAGAAGCGAGCAAACGAGCCAGCGAGCCAGCGAGCCAGCGAGCGGCTTTGGCCCTGCCTGCTCACGCAGAAGGTGCCTGCATCTGCTGATCTGCAGGCCACTCCGAGAACGTGGCCGTGTGCTTCTTCTGCATATCTATCTGTCCGGTAGAGACAGGCAGAAATTAGCCTCGCTGCTTGCTCTGCTCTGCTCTGCAGTACAACAACACGGATTGCTGCGCTGCGTTGCTCAGGTGGCGGCGTGCGTGACTCCCACTGTCACTGAAAATTAGCACACTTTGATGATCTTTACTGTCATGCCAAGACAACTTATCCTGTATGTTTGGAAATCGGTCAACCAAATAAGACGGAGAAAGGGCTAGTGATGGCAAAATAGAAATATATTTACGTCATCTTTTCTTTTTAACATGGCGTTCAGCAAATCGAATGAAAACAGTCGAGGCACCAAAATGGAACCCCATATGAAGTCTTCAGGCAACCAAGCCTATTTGCCAATACAGTACAGTATATGTTGAAAATGGATGGAGCGTGCCTGCCTGCACTAGTCCGGTCTTGTTGTTTACCCCCTAGAGGCTCGGCCGGCTTCAAAGCGTTGCGCTCGGTCGTGTGCGTTTGTGCGGCGGTGTGTCAGCGCCTGCAGCGTGGCGCCTCATCAGCGTGATTTGCAGCCGTGATGCCCATCCCCTTTTGATTCCCATCGACGTTTACAACCCTATGCAAATGTCAATTCTGCCCCTCCAATGTATATTCACCGCTAGTTTGCTAAGTACGCGCATCCCTTTTTTTTTTGTGCTCGGCAGCGGACACTTGCGTACAGGAGGCGTCGTCGAGATACTACAATCGCCCGCCGCCATAAAAACGATCATTACAGCAGACGAAGCCTTGAGGGAAGGAGGGAGGGAGGCAGTTTGGCGTTCACAGCCATCCTAAGCCCTTTCCCAGCCTGCCTGCGCACTCTTTTGTCGCTGCTCCGCCGGTTTGGATGTCCTCACGGATTTCATGCTTTCACGGTCTGGCAGGGGCTGGTGAGCTTTTGGAGGAATGAAAACAAATAACGGCATCTTCTCAACCATGTGCCAATTGCGCAATAAAGGCCTTCAAGTACGTCATGTTCCAGTCACATTTGAAATGACACACGCCATCAATTTGGTGCGCGGGTCGGCTTGGATTTCTTTCAAAGTTGGATTTCAATGGGAAGGTGCTCTTCAGAAATGAAGAGACAAAGTATTTTCCACTTTTTCTTCTCGGAATCGGAGCGGGACACCAGTTGAGCTCCCACCTAAACCCAGATGTCAGCTTCAAAGCTTGTCCCGACCCATTCCAGATGAAAATGAATATCGGATAGACATTTGAAAATGATCTGCGCCGATCTCGCGGTAGTGCTTTGATGTTGTAGTCAAAGCTACCGAGTCTGATGGCGACCATCAACGCAACGCCTAAGGCCGTTGGGAAAGGAAGAAGAGAAAGAAAGAAAGAAAGAAAGAAAGAAAGAAAGAAAGAAAGAAAGAAAGAAAGAAAGAAAGAAAGAAAGAAAGAAAGAAAGAAAGAAAGAAAGAAAGAAAGAAAGAAAGAAAGAAAGAAAGAAAGAAAGAAAGAAAGAAAGAAGCAAGTGCCGGCCAGCCTGGATTGAGAACAGATTGGATGTGGCAGCATATGCCAGCCAGCCAGCCAGCCAGCCAGCCAGCCAGCCAGCCAGCCAGCCAGCCAGCCAGCCAGCCAGCCAGCCAGCCAGCCAGCCAGCCAGCCAGCCGTAGTAAGATAACTTGGCTAGGCAATCTCAATGAAAAAAGAATCAAACCTGCACACAAAAAACACGCAAGAGCAGTGCAAAGGATGGGGCGCTGTCCTTGGTCCTGAACTCGTTTTCCAAGCGCCTGCAGACGCGTCCGTTCATTTGCCCCCTTGATATTTGAGACACACAGACTGACCAAAAAAGGCACAAAACCTGCTTCCCCTAAATCTCTTGTCCTGAACTCAATCCAAAGCCACTTTCATCACGTAGATGGAGATTATCCATCCTAAAAATGCCGCATGTCTCAGTGAAAGCACAGACAAAAGCGGTGAATGAATCTATATTGCTAAACAATAAGCCGGCTAATTGCCAAACTGCTCGCTCGCTCAGGACACAGACCTGACCTCCAGATGTCTATTTTCTGCTTAAATTTTCAAAAGGTATCATTCGTGTGTGAGTCTGAAAGTAGCAAAAGGGACCTTGATGGCACCAGAAGAGAACGTGAAGAAGATTGCCAGCCGTTTTTTCGTCAGCGAGAGCAGCAACCACCCAACCTCCCTTCTTCGGCATGCGTTTGCCGCTTATTTCATTTCAAAACGTGTCAAAGTCGTGCTACATTTGCTAATGATGCTAAGATTTAGAATGATCCATTTCAAATGGCTCACCAACAATCAATTGTTTGAAATTCCAATATTAGGAAGCACAAAGAATGGCTGCAAATGGCCTCAGAGCTAATCCTCTTCCGCTTCAAATGGACCAACCAAGCGTGACTACTGAAATAAGATGGAACTACAGCCAAGAAATTGTGCTTTGCAAAAAAAGGATTAGCGTGGAGGTGGACGGACGGATGGATCAGCGAACGCTCACAGGCATATATTCTTGATCCTCTGCCAAGACCAACTACTATTACTGCCGCACCAACAAGACGGGTGTCCAAAAGAAGCCTTGGACAAGCTCCGTCGCCATGAAAGCAAACAGAAGCAGACGCATAGGTGCTAAAGCTCCCATTTTGGCTGCTGCTTTGTATGGATAAACAACCGTGAGCACCACCAGCGAGCATTCACTCATTCACACACAGGCAAGCAGGCAAGACAGGCAAGGCAAGGCAAGGCAGGCAAGGCAGGCAAGGCAGGCAAGGCAGGCAGGCAGGCAGGCAGGCAGGCAGGCAGGCAGGCAGGCAGCCAGGCAGCCACGCAGGCAGGCGCGCAGGCAGGCGCGCAGGCAGGCGCCATCTGTCACGCCGTAACCTCGCCCAGCTTCACAGTCCCACGTGCTCGCTAATGGATCCATAACTTTGTTAGCACCTCATCACGCCGGCAGCTTAGCATGCGTGCCACCGCTAGATTTAGCGCCATGGCGCGGCGGCTGACCTCGGCCGTCACAGTGTCCGCTCACGCCTCCAAACGTTTATGGAAACGCCTTCCCGACGAACGGGCCTGCAGCTTTGTGAAGAACGTCTTCTCAGGCGCAAAAGTGGACAATTTCACACCGGCTGGGGGACCGACCGTATTAAAGCCATTTGCCGGGGACTCAAAGAGGAGGGGTGGGGAAAGAAAAAAACCCAGTACTCTCAGAGGATAGCCCATGTGAGAAAGACACTCCGTGCAGGTGCAAAGTGAGCCATTGCACCAATAAGACAAGTTGGCTTTCAAGCCAATGAACAAAAGTCAAAGTCAAAGTCTGCTTTATTGTCAATTTCTTCACATGCCAAGACACACAAAGAAATCGAAATTACGCATGCTCGGGAGGGGCCGCTCCCGATTCTTCCGTACAAAATACAAACAAAACAATGCATACACCAATTAGATCTTGAGATCTTAACGTGAACTGATTTGCTGGTGGTGGAGAGCTAATCAGATTAGCGGCCGGTGGGGCACAAGGGGTTAACTAGCCTGATGGGCTTTACGTTAAGAGATGAGCCACGGCTGGACGGGCCGGGCCGGGGTCGGCAGCCCCGCCTCGGCGTGGTCACGTAGCATCTAATTGATGGGATTTGCTGACGGAATGAACATTGGGGATGCACGCTCGCTCGCTCGCTCCCTCCTCGGCGGGCCGGCCGGCGCCTTGGGCCCGCAGCAAAGGCGACGGAGGGCCATGTAAATGTCAGCGTCTCCGAGGCGCACCTCTGCCGAGCGTGAAATGAAATCTGGCAGGCAGAGTTTGGGGGCCTCGCCTTCCATCGCGCTTGCCCAATAACAATATGGACCGGACCCCCTTCCATTATTGCGAATCCCAGCCAGCAAGCCCCCCAAAGCTGGCCTTTACTTTCAAATCATAAAGCATTATTATTATTGCTGCGGTGAAATCTGCTATCTTTGATAATCCCATCTAATCCTTGGGGGGCTCATACAATCAGGATTATTGGATGTAAAACAATCAATATACATACGTGACTGCTTTGGGCTTTTGCTGTGATAGGCCAGTTTGAGTAAGGTTCCCAACAATCTTTACTGCCGCACAGAGAGCGAGTCAAGAAGAGCCACACTGGGCGCTTGACGATGCCAGCGGGCGGATTTGACAGAGTGCCGTCAGCATCGGTGTTATTTCCCGTTGAAAAAGTGAAGGGATCAATGAAATGGCTGCCATTGCAAAAGATTTGCCTTTAGTCATTGTTAGCAGCCAAGCGCTTACAGCAAGGGCTCTTTGTCCCCTCCATCCGTTCCATTGGGCGGCGGCGGCGGCAGCTTAACTCAGCTAAGGGCTTCTTAAATAAAGCTCCTGGCTTTAAATAAACCCGAGCGGCGGACGCACACGGCGCTCGCGGCACGGTGACTTTCTAGGATGCTTGCGCACGTGACGGTTCGGCCCTCCCGTGCCAATGGTAGAAGGCCGCTGGAAGATTCAACATTGTAGCTTCCAAAAAAAGTCAGCCCTGTGGATCGTGCAGCGGCTTTGCCAAACGACACTTTGGAACTGCCAATGGTGCCGCCCGCCCGCTCGCACGCCCGGTCGCACGCCCGCTCGCTCGCACGCCCGCTCGCACGCCCGCACGCCCGCTCGCACGCCCGCTCGCACGCCCGCTTGCGCCCGTCCGCCCACAGCTCACGTCAGGCCTCTGCTTCAGGCAGATGTCGGTCACGAGCCCAATGGATTGATCAAAGGCCTCCTCGTCGTCCGGCAATAGCCGGCGAGGTATTTGACGCCTGGCTAATTAAAGGGACATCCGGCAAGGGGACATCCGGCAAGGGGACATCCGGCAAGGGGAAATCCAGCGCATCTGCTCGTCATATAGAATTTGTCGCCACTCAATATGACTTTGCGTGTATTCCGGAACCTTTATGAGCTGCTGTCAAAAGCGTTAGATCCCGTCAGCGCCCTTTCACCACAAATGTCAGCCATCTCCGGCCATCACGCTCAGGTGAGGAGACAGGCCAATCTCTAGGCTTCCTAGCGCTCGGCTCCGCGCAGAGATACGTAGATGCGAGCCGGCGGGCGGCTCTAAACATGCAAACGGTGTCGGAGACAAAGAAGCGGAACAAAGCGCAAACTGCTCGCGCCAAATGCAAAGGGGAAAAGGAGTCAAACCAGGAATATTGACTTGCGCCAGGAACTTCTGCAATGGCTTTTTTTCTTTTCTTCTTTCCTTTCGCCGTTCCGTTGTCAATAAGGCCGAGCCACTGAGCAGTCACAGCAGCTTCAAGTGCTGTGGCAAAAGTGCACTTAGCATGCAGCAGCTGATACACACGTGGCCTCCCTCCCCTGGTGGATTGGCTTAGCTAGCCAACAATGCTAGCGGCCTTTGGCAGTCAGAGCATGCTCCAGGAGCTGGAGGCAGGGCAAACAAACATGGCTGCCAGCATGGCTGCCAGCAATTAAAGCAGCCTGCCGACAGCTCCCGTACGACCCGTCTAAGTGCGCCCCATGTGAGCCACGTTGGTCTCAACAAAACGCGTCCTGTTCTCGGCCGCTCGCTCTGGAACGCTCGCCACTGCAAATGCAGCCAAAGTAGGGAAGAGACCCGGAAGCTCCGCTGGCTCGCTGGCTCTCTGGTCCGGCTGACTCATCAATGCTGTCATCCTCAGCATCATTACAACACCGCTGCGACTCGTGGCCTTGAGATAATCAAATCTGAGGCCGGACAAGTTGTGACTAATGACTTTAGCGGGAAGCAAAAAAACAACAACACAGATGTCGGTCAATAGCATCTCTTCAGCCGATTCAAATGTGATTGATGCTGTGCAGCTTCTTTGACAATAAAACCAGGATAAGAAGAATTATTCTAACCATCGTCACTGAAGGCGGGCTGCTTTTTTCCTCATTTAAAAAAAAAAAAAAAAAAACAGCCAAGAAGCCCAAGATTGAAAATCATTCAAGAGGCTTGTGGCTCCACACCTCATTAGCTCAAATGTTCAGTCCAGCGTTCCCGCTATGTACGACTGCAAACGCGCGCTTGCCTTTGCTAATCTACTCGTGCTTACGCGGCTGACCTCTTGGCCTCCGGCTGACCTCTTGGTCTCCGTCCTTCCTTGATCCCCCCCTGCGCCGTGTGAGCTCATCAGGTACGCTGTGGGAAATGATCCAATTTCACTTAAGTGGACTGAAAATGATTTTGGCACAGCAAATGCCGGGTACATACTAAAAGGCAGAGCCATTAAATGGCCACCTTTGCCTTTCAACTCACGAAAGAGATCCATTTTCCGTCACAGCTGGAGTCTTTTTACAGATGTGGCGGGCTTTGCGGGCGCTGGTCATTTGCGCCAGATGAATTTCACATGCTACCCCTAGTTTTTGGTCTTTCTTTCCTTTAACAACGGGAATCACACGAGATGGGCCAGGCAATTTACAAGGCCCCGGTGGTGGGAGATGAAAGGGGGATTTTCACAATCTGTGCTCTGTCACAAGGCAAGCGGCAAAACGACCAAAAGAAACAGACTTCTTCCACCAGATTAAAAAAACAAAAACCTGTTCTTAAGTGCCAAATCGCTTTGACCCAAAACACACATTTTGGACCAAAAAGCGGCAAAAAGAAACATCAACTCGGACTTTTTTGTGTTCTGCGATCAACACCCGAATTTGTACTGCAATATGATTGAAGTATTAACTGTATGATTCATATGTTGTTGTATCGGTGTGACCTTCTCAACAACCCCCGCCAGATCTATCTATCTATCGAATTCCCGAAGCAAGGCTGGAGCACGGCTTGATTGGACGGACGCATTGAGTCGGTGCCTCATTATCGCTTCACGCTTAGTGGCTAATAGGGAGGAAATCAAACTTTCAAGCAAGCATGCATACATACGCGCAAAAAGCTGCGTTCGCACGTGCACACTCGCCCTGAAAAGGCTTTGCGCGGGGAAACATTTGGCGCATTTGTCTTGCTTGCTTCTCTTACCTTGGCAACGCAGCTCGGCGGCGTCCGTCTGGCGAGCAGGAAGCCCCGCACGATATTCCTTCGCACTGACGTGACTGCATGCGGCGTGGATGCGGTAGTGGCACGTCACTCGTGTGGCCGGCTCCAACACGCCGCCGTCCAAGTGTCGCCCAGCATGGCTCCGTGTGTTCGGCTGCATTGGCATCACGGAGCACGTGTGTGCCGATGTGTTTGCATGCGTGAGGGAGGGAGGGAGGGAGGGAGCGAGCGAGGGAGGGAGGGGAGGGAGCGAGGGAGGGAGGGGAGGGAGCGAGCGAGGGAGGGAGGGGAGGGAGCGAGCGAGGGAGGTCGGGGAGGGAGCGAGCGAGGGAGGTCGGGGAGGGAGCGGACACAAGCTGCACATGATGGGGAGGAGGCAAAACCTGGCTCGGACTTCCGGCTCAGATCCAAGCAAGCCTAAGAGAACGTCAAACGACTGACTGACCGACCGGTCAAGTGGTACCTCAAGTCAAATGGAAATTGGAAAATCAAATGCAATTGGAAGTTATCTTTTCATTTGTCTTAAACTGGAGTTTGAACCCACAACCTTCCGGTCTCAGGGCGGACACTCTACCGCTAGGCCGCTGAGCGGTTGCGACACTTGATTCAAGCCCGCCAGAGATGCTTTTCCGTCTGGCCCGTGGGGGAGATGCGATGCTTCTGCGAGTCCCCCAGTTTGTGTTGGGCATCCTGCGGCAAAACATCAGCAATCGTTGGGCTTTGGACGGAGTGTGTCTGTGAGCTGCAGTAATATGAGTGGTTCTCCGCAGATGACAAAGAATACATACCCGCACTGGGTATTGTTTTGTTGACATGGCACGTTTGTGCTTGGATATCTGTTGTTTGAAGCGTCATAGCATTGCAACGCCACGCCGCTGCCATTTGTGTTTGCTTAGCTAGCATGAAGCTAAATGGATGAATTGACAGTAAAGCTATGGCTATGCGCTTGCTTGTGCGTCCACGCTTCACTTTGGTTCTCGATCCACTCCGTATTTTGAATGTGACTCTGGCTCAGCATGCAACAGCCAGCTCGCTCTCAATAATTCAGATAAAGGAAGGTGGTTGAAAAACACATGAAAGGTGACATGGTAGTGTTGGCACGAAGTGGCTGCCATAGTTTCAATCCAATTGGGCTCAAAGAGCGGCGGGTGTGCTCTATTGTTTATAAGAGAGCGTCGTCGTCACCGCTCAGATGTTTGGTTGGCATCGGGTGCGCGCATGCGCAGCGCGACTGGCCGGCTGGCCGGCCGGCCGCTGACTTCCCGAGTTCCTAATTACCTACTTTGCTGTTTCGAGTGAAGCTTCTGCAGGAGACGTATGAATTATGCATCGTCCTGCCTTAATAGAGACAGAACTGCCTGCCACGCACGCAGACACATCAATACTGACTGACTCAATTAATTATGAGTCCCGAGGTGGAGAGAGCAGCCAAATTAAGAATATGCTAATTCAAATCTTGCTCGACAACCACTCTAAAATTTTGTGATAACATAACAGAAAACGAAGGCAACGTAAGCCACACACACACACACACACAAAACATTTGCATTCGCAGGCTGAGATCTTGGAGGCTGAGATGAAATGACAGCGCATGCCTGCATTACACTTGATAAAAACCAAATCATAATAACAATATTAACAACCCCGCCTCTTAACAACCGTACGTATCAAGTGTTGGCCTATTTTCTGTGAAGACAACGACTGCTCCATTTTTTTGGTGATTGCAAAACTGATCAAAGAAAAAGAAGCTTGTTTTGAATGTTGTTTTCCTCTGTGGCTTTCACACATTTTACTTTACATGTGCTTGAGTGCGAAAGGCAGGCCCCCCCCAAAAAACAACCCAAAACACTTCCTCTGCGGGGGCAGCGATGCACGATGCTTAACGCTTTCTACTCGCCGAATGCTCCTCCGGCCGGGGTCATCTTTTGCTTTTCGCATGCACCTCCCTAAACTTGACAAAAGAATGTCATGGGGAAACATGAAATAAGTCGTAGGATGTATGAATTCAAGAAAACGTGCATGGGCGGCATTTGAAATGTGCAAAATGAGGTCAATTAGAAGAAGACAATTGGTGGAGAAGGCTGACAGGTAGAAGGTGTTTGGCATGAGCGAGTGATGTAAGTAGCGTAATGGCTGATGAAAAATGACTAGAAAGGCCATCCGAGTGCCTGGCTGCCTGCCTGCCTGCCTGCCTGCCTGCCTGCCTGCCTGCCTGCCTGCCTGCCTGCCTGGCTGCCTGGCTGCCTGGCTGCCTGGCTGCCTGGCTGCCTGGCTGGCTGGCTGGCTGGCTGGCTGGCTGGCTGGCTGGCTGGCTGGCTGCCTGGCTGGCTGCCTGCCTGCCTGCCTGCCTGCCTGCCTGCCTGCCTGCCTGCCTGCCTGCCTGCCTGCCTGCCTGCCTGCCTGCCTGCCTGCCTGCCTGCCCGCCCGCCCGCCCGCCCGCCCGCCCGCCCGCCCGCCCGACCGCCCGCCCGCCCGCCCGCCCGCCCGCGGAGGGTTCCCCAGCCTGCCTTTATCCAAAGTTGACTTCATTATCATGCTAATCCTGGCATCTAGTGAGACCCTAGCATACTAATGGAAGTCTGTCTGCGACTTTACAAGCACGTCGTTGAAGCGTCGCCGCAGCCGCCGCCGCCGCATGAATAATAACAGCGCGAGAGTCGCCGTTGTCCTGCTCGAGTTCACGTCTGACTTGAATGATCAACGAGATGACTAAAGGCACATTGACAAGCTAACGGATACATTTAGCATTTTGCCCTCTCTGAATTACACTCAGCAAATGTCTTATCTTTTTTTAACAGCACGGCCATTTAGTTTGATTTCCTTTTTCAGTTTTAATGACCTCGCGACAGCAGCACAATCGATTTTGTTTCAAAGAATCGACGCTCCCTCCCTCCCTCCCTCGCAAACGACATCATTCTGATGTCAATCTTGAAGCGTAAGCTACTCAACGGGAGCGATTGAGAAGGGGATCAATGGCGATTACTGACGGCCTTACCTCTCAAAAATGCCATTCCATGGTCCGATGCTCCGCCGCCGCCGCCTCCTCCCTTGGCACGCTGGCTGCATCTGAGGCTTGAGTGACAGCTGAGAAGAGGCCTTGACAATCCAAACAACAACATCCAAAGAGAGAATTTGTTCACCCTGATCTCTCACCTTCCTCGTCCTTCATGTTCATTTGTAATCTATCCAGAAGCGGCCGCGGGTCGCCCGCCAACGTCCGGAGCGCCTGCGACGACGGGCCACAAATACAGCGTGAAAGTCACTCACACGGCCTCGGCGATAAATACACCGAGAGAGTACGAAGAGCTTGTTAGTCACGCTCCCTAATTACGTTGGTGAAGGAAAGGCCGATGAGGAAAGCGTGCCAGGAAAACGGCGAGCCTTTTCTCCCAGCGCTACAGTGAATGAAGCATGATATTTTATTGGTTTAGTGCTAGCAGTGCTAGCCTAGCAGACATATTTGCATTATTGAGGCTGGTCACGTTACGTGACGCGTTCATGGTCTTCTTTTGTTTATCTTTGGCTTCAAGGTTATTGTGTTTTCTCGGGCAAATGCAACGCTAACGTTAGCACGCTAACTATGCTGACTCGGGCGGCCTGGCTTGGGCGCAATCATCTGACGTTGATTGTTCCTAACACACCCATGGAAGACGGGCAGGGCAGGGCAGGGCAGGGCAGGGCAGGGCAGGGCGTGTCATTGACCGTTAGGACAACAAATTGTCCCCTTATCGGACAGATCTCGGGTGCAACAGGGACACTGTGGAACAACCGTGTGACTGTCAACTCGTTCTGAGGCGGCGAAATTTGGTGCAGGAATAAACCGGGTCAGACCTTGAGCAGAACTTGAGAGACCCCATCAGAGTCGGCAGGAGACGTCCTTTGTCATTCCAATTTCATGCTCACTCTGGGCCTCTTTAATTAGCTTTATTAAGCACGGCGGCCCCGAGTACCAATGAAAGTGAGGCACAAATAAAGCCTTCATAAACAGCGTGTTTTGTTGTGGCGTTCTCCAGCGTCATGATGCCGTGTGTAATTAATAAGCTGGCCGTGATAATAGAAGGAAAGAGACTGGTTCTTCAAAGTTAAGTGACGCTGCAACTCTCTCACGCTAGTGCTTTACACTTCCATTTTGCAGAAATGATAGTTCAAATGAAACGTCAAAAATGGGCCATTGTAAGTACTCTTACAATACCTTGAGCGCCACTATGCAAAATATGGGGGACCTGAGAACAGCTAACGAGTGTCATTTTGTGGAATGATGTTTTAGTGGCAAAAATCCATTGAATTTCCTGTTGAGTTGTAGTAAATTGCACGCCCATTTCCACCCGCAGTAATAGATTTCTCGAGCAGAGTTAACCAGATCATCTGTGTCCACTGCCTTAAAATGCTTAAGTAATGGATTTTTTGTTTTTAAAAAGGTCCATGAATCAAGTTGGAAGTTTGTTTATCAAACAAAAAGTCGACTGCCCGGAGCATCATCCTCTCCTCTCCTCTCCTCTCCTCTCCTCTCCTCTCCTCTCCTCACACGCGCACCAAATAACTCCCAGACTCATCTAAAAAAAAATCTCATGCAAACACACACAAAATCTCTTTTTCACCCAAAACGCTCGTGCTGAAACAAAAATAAATAAATAAAGCTCGTACACACAAAAAAACAACAACTCACACACCAAAAATCCCCGAAAGCAATGTTCGAACTAGATGAGAGGAAAGTCCCCTTCTTTGCATCCCTTGATTCCAAGTGTGCACCCCACGGTAGCCATCAAAAGGGGGCAGCATCATTTCACTATACGCCGACAATATCAAATGCTCGTAGTTTGCCACTAGGTGCCACTCAAGCAGCTCCAAAGTTCAAATGTCGTTTTCATCTGCGTGCTGGCGCCGGCGTGATTGTGTATCGGACTGTTCTTGCGGAAATTCAATTCCTAGCTGACAAGTGCATTGGTTGTTATTTCAAAAACAAGTGCGACAATACAGTGATTGCTAAAAAGGGACTATCTACGGCGCTAAGCATGAGCCTATAAATGATGTCTTCCATTATTTGTTAGCATGAAGCTAAGTGGGGTCCCGTTTGTTGGTTGCATTTTGGAACTGTTTGTTTTCCAACATCGATTCTTTCCTTTGAACCTACGGACGTGCAATGCATTTGAATTGACTGCGTTAAAAAGTTGGAGAACCGCTGCATGTGTGAAGGCACTGAAGTTTGAACATAAGTGCAGGCAAGTTTGCAAATGAGACGCACCATGATGACATCTGCTGAAATCACAGAATGGGGGCGAAAAACCTTGATTGAAAACGTTTCTCATGAGGCAACGAAGGAATGAAAGCGTCCACGCTTGTTTGTGCAGATGACTTTCTGTATTCTTTGTTTCCGGCGGAATGACTAAAGCAATTGAAGGCAGAATGCTTCTCCGGGGGCAGAGGACAGACTGCTCCTTCACAATTGGTTGTCTCATTTAATAGCTTGAGGATCAGTGGTATAAATGCAGCGAGCCACACAAAGAGCATTTTTTCCCCCACATTTGGTCAATTGTTAGTCTGGTCTTAGCAGACAGGCAGGCGGGCGGGCGGGGGTTGATGTCCCAAAGCCTGATCATAAATTCATTCATATTGGCAATCGCCACGGCTGCTGCTGCTGCAGTCGTCATTATCACCGTTTTCATAAAAAGGATGCGTTTTCCAGCACTGAGGGAAAACAGGAGTGGAAAATCATTCATTACAAATCTAATCAGAATCATTTAGTGTTGCCTTTTGATGTGAACGGATTGTCGACACGCTGCCAAAGCACACCGGGCTACTTTTGGAATACTGATGTGACGGACGGACGAACGGACGGATGGATCTTCAGTAGAATCCTCAGTACCGTAGCACATTTTCCCACATTGGGGGAAAAAAAAGAAATAGCAGAGCATCTGATATTGATCTGGGGTTAATAGGTGGCAGTTTAAATGGTGGCAGGGGAGCGCTGGCTTCCATTTAACATGACTGCTTCATTCTGTGCACAGCTCCATCCCAGATATAAGTGGGGGTGCACACTTTTGCAACGACTCATCTAGTTGAACTTCACTTGAGTTGCATAAAGGGTGGAAAAAGCCAGTTCAGTCTTTTGACAAAACCTGCCATTTGAGCAGGGGTGGGTGTATAAACCTTTTATAGGGAGGGGTGTGTGGACTTTTGATATCTGAGCCTAAAGTAAATAGGGACTTGTTTTAATGGTTATGAAAGGAATTTAATTTGGCGACCAATTCAATAGTACTACTTTGTTTGAATATTATTTGATTGTATGATTATTTATATCGAAATGCGAAAAATACTGTCAGTGGTTTAGGAAATGAAAGTTTGTTGCCTTTAATTTGAAGTCGAAGGCTAATATTAGCCTATATACGGTACGTATATATATATATATATATATATATAGCAGCTAGATAAAATCCCATTATTTCTTTTCCCAAGGTGCTGGGACCAAACCCTCCCGCTGAGAAGGGGAAAAAAAAAATCAGGCAGACGTGGAGGAGTTGGACTGTCTGGCGCCTTGTAATCATTTCTTGCCTCCCGATAGACTTTTACAGAGAAATAACCCAGATATGCAAATGTGCGAACCTCAATTAATTTAATTCATATAATTATGCGGAGAAAAGATTGGCTTGGAAAAGTCATTTTACCTTGTGTCAACTTGTCCTCCCACTTTCGGGACCTTCAATTCACTGCCAAACATCATTTATCCAAAATGTCTCTCACGTATGGTCAAATAGGGGACAGTGGGATTTCTGTAATGCAAAAAAAAAAAAAAAAAAAAGAAGGTTAAATGAATCAGCCCTTGAGCTGTTTTTTTTTTTTTGTTTTTTTTTTTACCCACATTGTAAGCAGGCAATAGCGACGCAATACAATGAATTGAAGTTACCATGTCATTGGATTGAATTCAATGATAATAGAATACGACCTGATGAACTCTAATTACGATTCACTTCAATTGCAATGGAACACGATGAAATGCAATTAGGAAAAGAGTCGGTCATTACTATTCATTTGAAGTTGGACTAGGTACCATTGAGTGGATTATGCACTCTGACAAGACGACTCATTTGGTGTCAATAATAGATTTGCAATCTGTTTTTTTGCATGATGCCTGACAGCCTGACAATATGAAGTAGGGATTCTTTCAGAGAAATGCAGCCGCACGTGAGTGAGTGAGTGAGTGAGTGAGTGAGTGAGTGAGTGAGTGAGTGAGTGAGTGAGTGAGTGAGTGAGTGAGTGAGTGAGTGAGTGAGTGAGTTTGTGCTGCCAGCCCAGGCCAGCCCAGGCCAGCCCAGCCCAGGCCAGCCCAGCCAGCAAACAAAACTAAAGCGAGGGAGACGAGTTGATGCAAATGAGCCTGCCACTGTGACAATTAGGCAGCAGACATGTAAATGTGCCCAGTTAATTAATCCAGCAGCCGCGCTAATTAATCCCCAACTCCTCCGTATTTAAAACAAGAACGCTCGCTCTCGGTCCACATACGACGGACGGCCCAAAAAAGTGAAATAGATGTCTGAAGAGTAATTACAACTTTGAACTGACAATGCGCTGAAAATGCAGATGGGCGGGCATTGGAAACAGCCAGAGCAGGATGATGGCACGGCAATTCAAAAAATGACTTGCACTCTTAATTACGGAATCATTCAGGGGGATGTTTCAGTAAATCATTTATGATTTTGCGCCACATTTGGAAGCAGTCGGTGGAACCCCGTCAGGAAGTCCCAAGACGCCAATAAATCACTTTACTCATGCTGAGATGTGCAAAAAAAAAAAGACAAATCCAATGTCGGATGACCACCCCGGAGCGCTTTAGGAATCGTGCCCCGGAGAAACTAAGTTCACAACAGCGCTTCAAGTGCATTTTTTGCGGCGAGCCAAATCAATCGATTGTACGGATGAATGGATGGATGGATGGATGGATGGATGGATGGATGGATGGATGGATGGATGGATGGATGGATGGATGGATGGATGGATGGGCTTCAAGTCTGAGGTGCAAACGTCACTTAAGGCGACGTCTCTTTCAGCAGCTTTGGCTTTCTCTCTGCGGTGGTTCGTCAAGCCTCCGAGTGGATTTCTGCGCGTCCCCACTTGACCTCTGCTTATTCTTGGGCGCCTGCTCGCCCCCTCCCCTCACATGTGTGCAATTGTATCCGTGGGGAAGTATGAATCATCTGCAAACATAATCTCTCTTCTCTTTCGTGTTGCCCAACTGCTGGCTGGCTTTCTTCTAACCCGGGTCGCACCGGGCAGCGTCGGCTCCAGCCTCGTGAGCGCTCCCAGGAAAGACAATATTAACATTTTCTCCGCGTAAATGTGGAATTAAGCATCCTCAATGTACTTTCAGCAAAGAGTGCACGGCCTGAGAAGCAGCCGTCGTGCATTATGATGAACGATCCAAGATCTGACTTTTAAAAGTGTGACGAGCCAAATCACGGCCTGGTGCGGTTCAGTCGCATTTTTTTTACCCTTCAAAAAAGCACTTTCCAAAAGCAGGGAAAAATCTTTCGGAAAAACAAAACCCCAAAAAATCATGATGGTAGGTGACAAAAACCTTTCAAGAAAATATTCAGAAAACATATATTGGTTAAAGAGAATAAAATGCTTGTTTTCAGGGGAGGGGCTGCTCACCTACAAACCAGAGGACAAAGTGGGGCAGGAAAATGCGCACCCCCATTGCGCCATGCACGCAATTTCAAGTCAAGATGGTTGACGACGGCCACGGCTCTCTGATTGCGGCGTTAACGAGCACCTCGGAGCTCCCCCGTCCGTCCGTCCGTCCGTCCGTCCGTCACTGGACACTTTTCCAAGCAGACTACACTGCTCTGTCACATGTCACATTCAGGGAAGTCGTGGATTTTTGGAAAACACAACGCCATTCTTTTCCACACAAAGCGCTAGCCATCAACATCAACACTGGTACGGCAATGATCCATTTTTGCAGATATAACCTTCACCTGCGTCAAGCAAGCGCTATTCAAGAAAGATGGCTGTCTCTCCAGTTGCACGATGGAGCGGCTCCTCCAGCCCAACTTTCTCGCTCGTCGTTTGTCCTTGAGCGCTTCATTAATTCCCCCCCCGTACTTTTTGGAGGACAGCACCTGGAGGCCATGGGAGTGCTTTGAAATTGCTGCAATTCCCAGTTAAATATACGCTCCCATTGGTTATTAAGCTTTTCAATTAGAATTCATCAAGAAAGAAAATTAATGTGCATTTGAGGAATAATTAAATTATAATGATCAAATGAGATTTGTTATGTTTAACGAGCTAACTAGTGATTTCAATTAGTCCAATTCTTCATTGTCATTATTATTTAATGGATTCAGTCCTTCCAGTTGACATGTGGTGTTCCAACTGATTGATCCTATTAAATCCATTGAGGGGAGGGGGGGATGTTGACTTTGAAAGCTTGCTAAAGACCGTTCTAATCATATCCGGAACGCTTCGGGGGGTTTTTTTTTGGATGGGTCATTTCAATCAGGAGTTGGTTTTTGCTGTTTTGCTCGGTTTCTTTGTTCGGGGTCTTTTTTTGGACGGGTCATTTCAATCAGGAGTTGTTGAGTTTCTTTGTCCACTGCAAATGGCATCTAGTATATTGTCCATTTGTATTGATTTAAAACCCCTTTTCCGACTTTGATGCAGGCCATAACAATCAAAGTGATGCTACCTGTTTTGATTTCCTACGTATACTGGTGGTGACTTGGGGGGGGGGGGGGGGGGGGATATCAAGTCTTGCCTTCATCTCTTCCAAAGTGGTTTGGTCGGCGCTCACCCGAGTTTACCGTCACGGCGAGTCAATGGCAAGCTAGATTTGCTTTCTCGCCTTTTGTCGGCGCACTTTCGAGGATGAAGCGTTTATCCCGCTCCCCCGCCGCTTCTCGTTCCGTTCGCCGGAAATGCGCTGAGCTCGGCGCGTCTTTTTTGGCTGAACGCACGCTGCCTCGTTAAGGGCGGTAATTGGGAGCTTGGTGCAGACGGACATCATTAGCCGGCGGGGGATGTGTGACAACGCATAGCTTCAAGCTACTGTGTGCGTGTGTTTAGTTTACTGTCGGAAGAATGACGCAACTGTGTGTATTTACATTTTTTTCTGTGGTTCTTTGTTGGAAATGTCACCAATTGATGTGATTTGTTGCTATTTCTATGATGCTCCACAAGATGGCGCACATCATCGGCGTCAAGGAAGTACTTTGAAGCGACTAAACCGTGAGGCGTTTGACTACTACTGTAATGCGGGCAAGCTTCAACAGGAAAGGGTCCATTTTTTGGACACCCTGGAGTCTTTTCGAAAAAGAAGTCACTAAATCACAACCCTCACGACTATGAATGATAATAAGACACTTGTTGTTGCTCCAATTGAAGACAAGCAGAGTTTGGATTCCCATTTTTCACCCAAGAGCCTCAGGCAGGGCAAAGACGTCGGTCGGAGTGTCGTCGTAAATCGCCGGGAGGAGTACGAGCTTCTGGGCTATTTGCGGCCCGGGCGCCGAGAGAAAGAGAGCGCGAGCGGGACAAGGTCGCCGTTATAAATTACTGCGGTGAAATCGATGAAACCACCACCACGCCTCGGGCCGGCGAGGCGAGGCGAGGGGCGGCGCGGCGCTCGTATTTCACTTTTTCTTAAGTAACGCGGCGCTGTACAGGACTGGCTGTTGAGCCAGAAGTGCCTCACTGCCTGCCGCTATCTGGGCTTTTTATTGTTGTTGCCTCAGACGGTGAATAAAGTTGCCTCACTCTTGCCTATATAGTCACCTAGCAGATGGCATGGTATCTCGCAAAACAGAAAATCCACATCATTTTGGGGTTGGCTTGTCCCTCAGTTGAAAGGTTTTAGAAAGGAGGATACATGCTTTAGAAAATGAATGGATGGATAGAAACAGAATGAGATGACTTAGAAGGGAGCCCTGTGGTACACTCCTGAGTTACAATTGTTTTGGATGAATGAATTGCAATATTTTTGGGCTTGTGTTTCATGCCAATGACGGAAGGGTTGACCTATTGTTTTGAAATATTTTTGCATTTGGTATCTATGTTACAAATGTTCAGCTATTGCAGGTAGATTTGGATCATCCGCCAAAATAGTAGTATTCCAAAAAAAAAGATTGCTGTACAACACACTTCCACAACATCAAGAACATGGGGGTTGGGGGTGGGTAGGGTTAGGGGGGGGGGGGGGGGGGGGGGGGGCGCCGCTGCAGGGCAATGACAATCTAGCGATTTGAGACTTGAGTCTCCTTGACTCGGTTAAAGCAAATCCCTCGGATTAGCCCGGGAAGCCATCATAAGGCAATATTGCTTAAGTGAAGGACCATGTTAACAGTTGAGTGGCTTTATTTGGCATCTTTTCAAACTGCTGCAGCAACTACATTGGAAAGAAAATGAAAAAAATCGGAACTACTAACTACTCCCTTTATGATTATTTTTCAAAAAAGCAGCAGGCATATTTAGTCATGTTTTCAAGTAAGATGGGAATGAGCTTGGGTAAAAGTAACCCAATGTACAGCAACCCAGCAAGAAGGCTGGAAAATCAGCCCAGCATTGTTTTGTGACAACAAGCGGCCACGTGCGCCAACAGCGATTTACAGGACCCCCAACTAAAAGAGGCGTCAACGTTGTCTAAGAAACAAGATGAAGACGTCATCTGCATCTGCTGTTGCATCCTTGCTTGCCTCCGATAAGGCAGCGCCCCATCCGTGCATCCTTCTTCACTTGGCTCAGAAGAACGCAGCGTTTAGCATGAAATGGACTCAGAATCCTCCTCCCTCCCTCCCTCCCTCCCACCTCTCGCGCCTCGTCCACCCCACCCCCTCCATGCCAACCGACGGGGTTCATCCCTCACGCTGTGTATGTGTGTGTGTAGTCAAGCCACACTGAGCCATCAGTCGCCCCCCCGCCCCCAAGGCGACGATGGATGCAAGCAAAGCACGCACGGAGGAGCACCTTCTGCCGCACTATTACTTGACGCTGGATCGCTAAACGGGGTGAGTGTGCACCTTTCTCGCTTTCAAATCATCCCCCTCCTCTCGGACCGACCGACCGACCGCTGTGGAGTCAAACATGTAACAAGTGTCTGGTGGCACCCACCGGAGCGAGTGTTGAGGAATCCTCGCGGGGACGCCGAGGAATCCTCGCGGGGACGCCGGCAAACCGCCGGGATTATTTTCAAAGTTGTCGCGTGGCAAGTTTTGCTTCCATTTGGGGGAGGGATTGAAAAAAAAAAAAAGAAATGAAAAGCATCACGTCGGCACCTGCGCGAGGTGACGAGAAAACTGCGCTACAAGAACCAAAAGACCGCATTTTAGAAGTCAAAGGAAATATTCCCTTCATAATTGCTTTCTGAACTTGGCTTTAGGTTGATTGAAAAGTCCAAATTGTCCCAAGGACTGAATTGGCTTGTTTGTCTTTACGTGGCCAGTACGGGTTATGCGCCGCTCATCAGGACAAGAGCTATCAAAACGGACCATGCGCACGCAGAGGGGGGGGGGGGGGGGGGGGGGTGCCTTTGCCAACAGAGGGTGGCATGGCATGGCATGGCATGGCATGGCGAGGCGAGGCGAGGTGCGGCGCGGCGCGGCCGTCTACTCTTAATACCCCACGGACCTTATGGAAGAGGCCCACTGAGCGATAGCCAACAGATCAATGAGCCACCTGAAAGATACATGAAGCTTCACCTCAGGGAGCCAGCCAGCCAGCCAGCCAGCCAGCCAGCGAGAGCGACTTTAGAATTTTTTGCCAAGAATTATTCTCCTGATTTGACATTCAGCGCGGGGGCCAACAATTCTTCGGTAACAAGCAAAACAATGAGACCCGATTGATGCCAATTGGATCCAAACCAAACCTGATGAGAATAACACCCAGTGGGGCTAATTTGCAACAAACGTGTTTGTCAGTCCAGTTTTTGCGTTTGGTTCACCGAGGCTATTCTGTTCTACTAATTTCATTTGGATGCAGCGGTTGCCGACATTTGAACGGCCTGTTCCGCCCAAGCGCCAAAATAGCCCACATCCTGTTGGCTTCTGAAAAGCAACTTTTTCCTGTCTGTCTGTCAGGCCGGACCATGTTGCGCAGATGCTCATCTGCTAAGGCGCCCGCCCTTTGGCTGTGTCACAAGCGTGTAAAATGAACGAGTGCATCAATATTACAGGCTAGCGGCTCCACTTAACGGACCGGGTCGAGGTTACCCAGAGACCTTTGCGGACGGATGGCTTATAGATGGACGGAAGGCGTGGGTCGGAATACACAAACGGCGACAGAGTCACGTGATGGCCATGAAGATATGACCTGTGGCGGCGGCAGAAGGCAAAGAGTGGCGCTGGTCCATGTATGGAAATGCCTGCGCATCAGCATGGCGACGGGACGGCTGCTCGTTCGCCGCTTTAATAGGCTAATGCGCTGCTTCTCAAAGGTTTTATGCCAAGTGGCAAATATTTTCAAGTACCACCGTCATCACCAGTCAGCATTTCAATCCAGGCACCGAGACGTCGGCCTTCATCGCAAACGGGACGGAGACCTCCTTGCTCTAAAACAGTGGTTCCCAAACTTTTGCAGGCTGGCGCCCCCTTTGGCTCCCCAGTGAATTCCTAGCGCCCCCCCCCCCCCCAAGGACCGGCATTTATATAAATAAATAATACATTTATATAAATAAATAAATAATACATTTATAATATCATTACCATTACGTTGAATTAGTGGGAGCACTGAGTTTGTTTCTCAGAAACGAGCCGGTCCCATCTAGACGTAATCGGAGACAATGACACCCGAAGTGATTTAAGGTTTGTCTTTTATTGCAGGATGCTTGGTCTCCATGTGTTGAAGCAGTTTTGAATGCTTCACTGCCTGGTTAGTTAGCCTGTCGCCACATATTAGCTTTGCGGGCTCGACTGGGGAAACATGTCACGTGACCGGGACGAGTGTCTTGACCTGAATTAATTGATCGTCGATTAAAAAAAAAATTCTGTGCGGCTTGCCGGCCCGGTACCAAGTGACCCACGGACCGGTACCGGTCCGCGGCCCGGTGGTTGGGGACCACTGCCCTAACCAGCTCAACACAACACAACACGGCGCGTTCTGGCGAGTCCCCAATTTCATGTTGACTTGAACTCAAGATGATGTTGACCGCCAGAATGCGGTTTTTATTATAAGATAAAATTCTGAACATTACAAGCTTGAAATGACAAACCTGAGCTTTTGCTTTTGTAGTCTATGCTGTCGGATCTGACTGGGCCAGAGCGGCGTGTTGTGTACAAATCGACTGCCGCCCCCCTACCGCCCCCCTACCGCCCCTTTCTTCCTCACCGCCCCCCCAGATCTTTCCACCGCCCCCAGGGGGGCGGTACCGCCCACTTTGGGAACCACTGCTCTAAAACAACATTTGAGCCATTGACTTTCAGGGGTAGCGGGTGCTCATGGAGGCTGCAGACAGACACCAGACAAAGGCAAACCAAAAAATCGGCTTTTCTCGCCGCTTCGATAAAGCATGTTCACAATCAATACGTATGTCGTTGCGTTCATTGAAACGTTAGGCATCCAATATAGGATACGAGTTGCCATCATGAATAAGTCATGCTAGCTGTGTAGCTAATAGCTAGTGAGATGGAGACGGCGTTCCAATACTTTTTTTGTTCCTCATTACATTTGGGCTTTTCAAACATTTCTGCCATTCTCTTCAGCATGACCCCAATACGCTTAGGTCTCCGAAAGGACGACTCGTAAGCGATGATAAATAGCAATGTTGCTTTTGGTTCCCGTGGTAAAAGAAGTCCCCGAGTAGCGCCGCGAGGCATCTGAAATTGCACTCGAAAGCCCGGCGGATGAGACGCTCGAGTGGCTTTTTCGTCATTGCGAGATCATGGCTAAACGGCCTCTTGAGCCAACACGTGGACTTCAAACAAAAAGAAACAGCCATGCGGTCGGTGGCACTTTGTCATATGATCCGCTCGTAACGCCACCGCTCCGTGCCGTTCCGTTTCACGTCACTCTCGGTCGTCCGAGTAAACGTGCAGCATTCAAAGCGCCAAAGCCTGGCGAGCTCATGTGAATCCACGTCGACAGACAACAGCGTCAAGTCCTCTAATATTAGCGAGCGCCCTACTGACGAGCCCAGACGTAAAGCCTACTTTCGAGTTTTAGGCCCCAGCCAGCGCCATCCCATCCACTGCATGTGACTTGCTCCAGCTTTTCTTCCAGATGCAGAATGACTCGACGGCCATTTTGGAATGGTCAAACATGACTTATCCCAACGTCAGCGCGGCCGACGTCAGCGTGGCCGACGTCAGCGTGGCCGACGTCGGCGCGGTGAACGGCAGCGCGGCCAACGGCAGCGCGGGCCGCGCGGCCGACGTCGGCATGGCCAACGCCGGCTCAGCGGGTGAGGCGTATCGGCCGTTCGCGCTGTTCAGCGTGCTGACGCTGACGCTGTTGGCCATGCTGGCCGTGGCCACCTTTGTGTGGAACCTGCTGGTGCTGGTGACCATCCTGCGGGTTCGCACGTTCCACCGGGTGCCGCACAACCTGGTGGCGTCCATGGCCATTTCTGACGTGATGGTGGCGGCGCTGGTGATGCCGCTGAGTCTGGTGCACGAGCTGAACGGACGGTTGTGGAAGCTGGGCCGGGTGCTCTGCCAGGTGCACACGATGACGACGGTGCTGATGATGCTGACGATGATGCTGACGATGAGGATTTTGCCAGGTATGGATCTCCTTCGACGTGCTGTGCTGCACGGCCAGCATCTGGAACGTGACGGCCATCGCTCTGGACCGCTACTGGTCCATCACGCGCCACCTGGAGTACACGCTGAAGACGCGCAAGAAGATCTCCAACGTGATGATCGCCCTGACGTGGCTGCTGTCCTCCATCATCTCGCTCTCGCCGCTCTTCGGCTGGGGCGAGACGTACGCCGAGGGCATGAAGTGCCAGGTGAGCCAGGAGCCGTCCTACACCATCTTCTCCACCTTCGGCGCCTTCTACCTGCCGCTCTGCGTGGTGCTCTTTGTCTACTGGAAGATCTACAAGGCGGCCAAGTTCCGGATCGGCTCGCGCAAGAGCAACACCGTCACGCCCATGGCGGAGGTGAGCAAATCTCGAGCCGCTAACGAGCCGGGTTATCGCGGTCGGTCGGTCGGTCGGGCGACTCGATTCGAGAACGTTGCGCCGCCCTTTGCTCCTCACGAGCCTCAAACAGACAGAAGAGCGCTGGGCTTTAGACACCTGACTGACAAATGTCTGGCATCCAAACGAGGAGCCGCTCAGCAGCTCGCGCACGTCGACGAGAAAGAAAGTCATTGGCGACTTCACGTAGTTCTTTCCGTCTAATCCCGTATTTGACCCGTGCAGGCAAAAGAGGAGGCCAGGCGGCCCCAGATGGTGTACACGGCGCGCCACGCCACCGTCACCTTCCAGACGGACGGCGACACGTGGCGCGAGCAAAAGGAGAAGAAGGCGGCGCTCATGGTGGGCATCCTGATCGGAGTCTTTGTGCTGTGCTGGATCCCGTTCTTCATCACCGAGCTGATCGTGCCGCTGTGCTCCTGCGACATCCCGCCCATCTGGAAGAGCATCTTCCTCTGGCTGGGCTACTCCAACTCCTTCTTCAACCCGCTCATCTACACCGCCTTCAACAAGAACTACAACAACGCCCTGAGGAATCTCTTCTCCAGGCAACGTTGAGCCAATGTCCTCGTGAAAGTGCTTTGGAAGGAAACACCGGGACGCAAGCGGGAGGGAATCCAATCAAAGGAGAGCCGGGAGACATACGACCACGGACGTACTGCGGGAGGAGGGAAGCCTCCACCCAGAGAGGACAGAAGCGCTCGCGGCTGGCGTTTACCAAACGGCTTGGACCGGCGCCGCTTCCGAGGCTATTAGCCGCTGGGAGCTGACCAGTGAAGGAAACCGGACGCTGCTGGCAACTTCGTGAAATCACAGCTGGAGGTACACCTGCACTCTCGGAAAAGTCTGGCAAGCAGACTCGAGGCAAACGCTATGTTCCCCGTCAAATTGGAGTAGCCTGACTGACTGACTGACTGACTGACAAAAAGGAACACTTTTCCAAGGGTCCAACCTGGAGAGATTTTGCCTGATTCCTACCAAACAAATGATGAACACTTCCGCCTCCTGAGGTCACTTTTAGCATGCCAGGCGTGTACTCGTCCAAGACGAAGCGTGGCAAGGTGCAGGTGGACTTCATGTTGTGACGGGCGGGCGGGGCTCTTCCGATCATCGGATCGGAGATGAAAGAAAGTGTACGTCCCGCAGACTGTGTTTATCCGCTTGACTTTGTTATTCCCAAGACGCTCTCTTTCTCTCTCACACACAGTTAACTCTTTTGCAACTTGGGGCGTCACGGGAACTTCCCGTGCGCCCCAACTGATTAAAAAGGTTTTGCATGGTGTTTCAAATGACTCCTCTTTCTTCTCGTTCTGATCTGCCGTTGAGCCTAAAAGGGGCAAGTCGTTGGACGGCAAACGTCTTCATAGTCAAGGTATACATACGCAAGAGATTTGGCCTCATTGTGCCCGCTGGAAGGGCTCCGCGCACCTTTTGTCCCATTGCTGCCAAATTTCAACCATATAGTTGGGCAAATTTGGAAATTGGCTCCATTTCAAAGTCAAAGTCAAAGTCAGCTTTATTGTCAATCCCTTCAGCCAGCCAGCCAGCCAGCCAGCCAGCCAGCCAGCGTCCACATTTTTGTCACGACGGAAATGTGGCTCAGCTAAACAGATTGAGTCGGAGGCTTGCCGGCGGCGCCGCCAGCTTACGCGGCAGAGTTAACGCCAAGGCCCCAAATGACCCTACCTAGCTTGGTTCGCTTAGCTAGTGAAGCTTGCGAGCACACGAGGAAGAATTTGGGTTTGTTTGTCTCCAGCATTTGCGCTCTTGATTCTAAAAGTGACATGGTTAACTTCTTGTGCACGTTTTCAAATTTGGACACTTGAATCATGTCTTTTGAAATCAGAGCAGAAGAAGAAGTCTATCATCACCATCGCCAGTCTTCATTGACAATGTTCTCTTCTGAAAGTCGCGCGGCTCACTGTCGCAGGTCATGTTTATTTGCATGCCTATTGTCTCTCTCGTGACCTCTTTGCGACACTCCAGCGGGTCATGAATAATTGATACCATTCCGAGTGGGAAGCGCGGCAAGTCGGTGAAGCAGATGTTCTTGTGCTGATGCAGATGCATTTCATTAGCTTATGAATAACTGATAAGATGGGGAAAAAAGTCATACACAGCAATCCATGAAGCGGGTGATTGCGCACACGCTAAGGGAAGCTAAAACAAAAAGGCAAGAACCATTCTAGCCAAGTCGCTTCATTTGGCTTGACGTCAAAATCACCTCTGTTGACACGTGGAGCGCAAAAAGAGAAAAACCACCGGCTCCAAAGACAAACCACAGCCAGCTCCAGCTTCCTAATCGCGATCGGGCCTCATTTAAGGGGGCCGTTTCATAGTTGGACAACAGCGGCCGGCCGGCCGAGCCGGGCTCGCTCCCTTGCTTCTTTGTCATCACCGACACAATGATGGAAGTCAACCCGCCGACGCGGCGCAGGCAGGTGATTGAAGATGAGCTTACTCGTGCTTCGTTGCCATGGCAGCGGGGCGACAGGAGAACATTCTGTACATACATACGTAGATAGATAGATAGATAGATAGATAGATAGATAGATAGATAGATAGATAGATAGATAGATAGATAGATAGATAGATAGATAGATAGATAGATAGATAGATAGATAGATAGATAGATAGATAGATAGATAGATAGATAGATAGATAGATAGATAGATAGATGGCCTGATTTGGATGCCCTCCTCCGGCTCCAAAACAGGTGGAGCCAGCCGTTGGCTTTGCCTGGCTTTGCCTGGCAGAGCCTGGTCCCTGAACGGGATGCAATCACACTTTCTTTAGTTCCTTACGGGGTCAAAGAAAGAAAGAAAGAAAGAAAAAAGAAAGAAAGAAAGAAAGAAAGAAAGAAAGAAAGAAAGAAAGAAAGAAAGAAAGAAAGAAAGAAAGAAAGAAAGAAAGAAAGAAAGAAAGAAAGAAAGAAAGAAAGAAAGAAAGAAAGAAAAAGAAAGAAAGAAAGAAAGAAAGAAAGAAAGAAAGAAAGAAAGAAAGAAAGAAAGAAAGAAAGAAAGAAAGAAAGAAAGAGAGACAGAGCACTTTGACTTCAAGCGTTAGCATCATTAGCTAGCGCACACAATTTTGTGTTAGAGACCAATAAACATAAAAAGAGAGGAGAAATCCATTCATTTCTATGAGCATTACCTCTGCCGGGCTAATCCACTTATTGATCAATCGGTGATGTGGCGACGGGAAAGTGCTGAGTGGGCACACGCCATTAGCTCAAGTGAGCATCGTGTGCGGGCGGGCGTTTGCCGGAGATGGCTTTGTACATAATGTGGGGCATGAAAATAAAATCAAGTGGGGCGTAAGCCAGCCCGTTTGTTAAGCGACGGTTTGCGAGCAAGGTGAAAGTCATCAAATGTTCCTTTTTCATGACATTAAAACATGTCGGCCCTACTTTAACGGCTTCTGGCTTTTTGGCGGAGTTCCTACAAGTTATTGTGCTCTGCCACGTTGGACAGAACATTAGGTACGCCTGCACTGCTCAACTTGTCAACAGCGTGTTTTGCCTTTAGCAAAGCGTCTCTGCTGCACGCGCCCATCTGCACACCGACCGACCGATCAACGGGGGTAATCCCACACCTTGGTGATGAATTCCGCCGGCACAAAGGAAAATATAGATGCTGTCATGAAAATTAAAAAGAAACAAAAAACACGTGTAACTAATGAGTCAACTTTGTGTGTAATTTCCTATGAAATAGACTCAGTGAAATGAGTTCAAGTCATACGGGATACAAGACTAGTATGCATCATTTAGTTCCGACGTCAGCTAGGGCCTGAATCCAAATGAAGTCATTCATGAAAAGATGTGCCACTCGATATCAATAAATGGATGTTCTGGGCTACGTTCAAGCCTTTGGCTGTGCTGTGCTGGGCTGGGCTGGGCTGAGAGCCATTTCCTACTCTCAGCTTTAACAAGAACGACGCTTGGAACGTCCAGATAGCCGACCGATTCCAATCATCGTGGGAGCACTGAGAACGTCTTGCGACATCTCGACCTGTCAAAGCAGAATGTCTTCTCATGGGACGGACAGATCTCAAGCAAGCTAGCAAAAAAGAGAGATGAGCAGATTCACAAGGTGAGTGAGAACAATTGTCCCTGGCTGACACATTTCCCTAATGAGCACTTCCATCTCACTTAGAGCAGTTCACGGTTGGTAATGTCAGGAAGGTATTCCACTTCGGTGCCCCATCCCATTTGATTTGGCCACGTAGCGTCAAAAGCTCTATCTCAGGCCAGAGCCTGTGTCCTCGGGGGGGCATGTTGGACAGTACAAATTCTGCCGTTCAAAATGATGAGAGAAATTTCCATCTTCATATTGGATGTACTTTGCGTGCTACAAACAAGGAGCCTCAGCTGGCAATTTTATGCACCAAGCGCGCTAATTCCAAATATGAAAAATCATTCGATTCAAAGCCGTCAAATGAGGAAAAAGCAAACACGTTGCCATTTGATGCAAGCTTTTATCCAATTTTGAACAACGAGGCCAATGCTACAGCAAACACAATCCTATTCAAAAAGCTGTTGAGAAAATAAAGAGTGAACACTCCCTTTGGGGAAATTCCACTTTTATTTTGCCATCCAAAACGAGTCGCTTAAAGATGCAAACGCTTTAAGAAACGGCGCAAACGCCGATCCAATTAAAAGCACAGCAGTTGGTAATGTTCAGTGAATGTCAACAGCCAGATGTCCGTCTGTCTGTCTGTCTGCTCACACATCAGCCATGATAGTCAAATATTTTGAGTGCGTTCATGTTTGACAGGTATGGATTGCACATTTTCGGATGACAATCTGGCATAGCTTTGCCCTAGTTCTGCTCAGCACAATAATGAGCTAGCAGCAATTCCAAATTCTTCATTAAGCCATTGGCAACCCATTTCGGCCTCAGGCTTTTTCTTCTAATCCGGCCGGGAACACCAAAAGGAAAATGGAGAAGCAAACAATGGATGTTTGCGACAGCAGCAGATTGGATGCTGAAAAATTCACCGTCAATTTCACAAGTCGCCAACCAGAAACAAGATGAGAACCTCGTCAGGGAATCCAATTTTTTTGCATGTGCAGATACTCGCGCCGCGTGCTCACACACACACGCACGCACACACACACACACACACACAAATATGCACATTTGTTAAACATCTGTGACAAAAGAGGCAATTTTGCCGCTAATGAGGCTCTCTCATGCACATTAGCTTGCTTCTCCTGATGTTTGTTTTGCTCCGAGCAACAACCAATATCGGCGCCGCCGACTGCTTTTGTCATCAAAGCAGGCACAATTTGAATCCATGTATTTGATGCTGCGGTTATAACAAGACAAATAAATCCAAGGTAAGGTTAAACGGCAACGCGGCAGCCTACGTAGCGCAGCGTCAACCCAGCACGGGTCGACCCGTCGCCGCCTCCAGGGTCTCGGCACCTGATGCTGCCATATAGGCAAAAGCGGACCGATGCGGAGCCGGGCCATCTGCGTATGCCGCACACCCGCCGAGCTCCAACGCCGGCCGCCGTCTCTTCTATGACTTTGTATGACAACATTCCCATGGGGTAAATCAAACCAAAAACAACAAAGCAAAACTACTCGAGGGCGCCTCATAGACAGAGAGGTAAGAAGACAGCAAATGTTTCTTTTTCTGTCTTTCGGGGACTAATTCAACCGTGGCGAGGCGGCTGGGAAAAGCCCCTCTTAATCAGACGCGTTTGTTCGGGAGCTGGCCTGGAGAAAGACGGCCACGTCGCTCGCTCGGCCACTCAAATCACCGCATAGATCTTTGCCTGTCCTGCCGGATCAATTACTGCGATGCATCTCTTTGAATAAAAGAGCACGCACCCGTCGTCCGTGTAGGTGTCCTTGTGAATACGAGCCGGGGCGAATAGATGGCGCCTAAAATAGACGCTAGGTCGGCGGAGAATGAATCAAAGGCGGGCGAGCTTGAGATCATCACAGCAAGGCACTCTGCGTGGAGATCAAAAGTAGAATATTTCTGCACCTGTTGCGGGGCATGCTGGGAAGTTTCCCCACAAGCTCATAATAATGCAGATGCTAAATCCAACAACCTTTCCGAGTTTCCCAAAAACCCCTCCCAATGTCAATTCATCTTATAAACGGATGAAAATTTGAACGGGTGAGGTGTGGATGCTACCTGAACATTTTCAAAAATGTTTGCGTGTCAATATGAAGCAGCAAAAAAAAAAAAAAAAAAAGCCGCAACCGTGACCAAGCAACATCCAGAAATGCCAGGCCGGCCTCCCACTTGAACTTTTGCGGCAAGCACAAATGTCAAATCCATGACGCGGATTAGTTTCGGATGAGTAAATAGTGAGCCATTGATTTGCTCTTCTTGTTTTATTTCCTTTTCCTGTGCGCGACAAATAAAGACACATTCTGAGGTGTCAGTTACTTGCATTTTCTTTCTTTCTTTCTTTCTTTCTTTCTTTCTTTCTTTCTTTCTTTCTCTCCTCGCAAACGACGCACCTAAATGGATTAGCGTTCTTAATAAAGTGATGAGTTCCGCCTGCGCCATTTCTCCAGACGTTTCCGCTTCCCGAGTGTGGACTAAATCGTCCATCTTGTGAAATAATTGAGTTACTAGGGAGAAGAAATTTTGATTCCCAGTCTAGTCCTTAAGGCTATTTGATGGCATTGCATCTTTTTTCAAACAAATGCATCTTTTTTTCAAACAAATGTGTACCAAAGCTTCCAAGAGCATTTTTCCCGGTTGGCTTTCGAGAACAAAATACACGGCGGCAAAGTGTCAAACTTGAGATGTAAGAAGCCCAGTTGTGCTAGCTTGATTGTTCTTTGTCATGGGAGGATTTGTGCTCGTGTTACTGAGAGCTCTTTTCCCAATCAAGACGGCAGACGTCAGCAGCCGCACTTCACGCTGGCTGGCTTTTTGATATGTATATCACTGTCAATTATCATCCCGGTTTCACTCTCCCATTATCCGCAATTAGACCACAAGAGAACTTGTGTCATAATTGCCCGCCTCGCCGGATAGATGAATTTGCATTTTGGCTCGTGGTGCCCCTGCTAAGCGCAAACTCGGAGACAATTGCTTTGTTGCTGATGACCGAGTGCTTGTACTCGCTCCTTCCTTCCTTCCTTCCTTCCTTCCTTCCTTCCTTCCTTCCTTCCTTCCTGCCTGGCTGCCTGGCTGCCTGCCTGCCTGCCTGCCTGCCTGCCTGTCTGCCTGTCTGCCTGCCTGCTTGCTCTCTATGTGTGTTTAGCTGTAAATGTGGCTGTGTTATAACATGACAAAGCGTGGCGAGCACATGACTGACTAGAGATGGACACAGACTGCCAAATGCAAGTACAAAAGTAAGACATCAAAAGCCATTTTTACCGAGAATGAAATCAAAGTAAAACTCCTCAACTCACTTTGGTGTACTTCACCAAGATGCCACTAGGTGGCAACATGTACAACAGGTTTTCTTGTTGAAGTAACTGGCAGTGGGAAAAAACAAAGTTCCAGGACTACTGCCATAAACAGTGGCGGCGGCGGCAGGCAATATGTGCCTTTTCTGATAATGGCTATTGATTACAAAAGCACGCATGTCGAAGGCACTGTGACCTCCTGTGGCTTAAGTTGGCGTTGGCAGCCTTTCCAGTGCGCGCGCGCACGCACGCACGCACACGCACACGCACACGCACACACACACACACACACACACACACACACACACACACACACACACACACACACACACACACACACACACACACACACACACACACACACACACACACACTGCTTTTTTTTAATACAACACAGTATTATTGTTATTATGCTGGCCCGGTATTTATTTCATGTGATTTTTCATCAACATTTTTGTGCCCGTATACCTATTTTTATTTATTAATGTGTGTGTGCCCTCTGCTGGTGGCTTGTACGTTGCTGCACACTGACTGCATTGGCGTCACAAACCGCAAGGTGCTTCAAGTTGATAACCAAAGTCCCCATGAAATGCCCTTCTTCCTCTTCGGCTTCTTTTTTAAATGACCTCTTGTTATTTTCATTGCCAGCCGATAGACAAAGTGGAGAGGCAAAAAGAGCCTTTCCCACAAAGCGGCCACAAACAGCAAGTTGTTCAACATTAAACCGGACAAGGCCCATTAGACGATCACGCTAATATGGCTTCATGAATAGGACTTGTGTTGCTACAGCTGCCTTGAAGGGTAATCTTATTACTCTTTACTCCTTGAAAATATCAAGTGAGTCACTTGACTGATTTTAAAAGTGCCTAACTTACTTAGTTACTTGGAATTTCAAGAAATCATTCAAGTCTAAGTTAGCTATCAGCACATTCAGCAGCCATCGAACGTAAATCAAGCAACATATTAGCAGGCACAACTTCAATCCAATAACACAATAAGAGCCAGAATGATATAAGAATTACGGAGAAATAGTAGTACTGGCAGTCTTGGCAGCATGCTAACTTAGCACACAACAAGCCATCATTTTCAATCTTAGCATCCATCTAGGTGAAGCAGGATTAAATGACACCACATTGAGCAGTCGGCTGGTGATGAGCCAGGATAACCATTGGCCGTTTGGGAGGCGTTCCGTTCCCGTCTTTTACGTCCGCGCACTGGAATAGAACGGAGCTTTTGTGTACACAGGCTGCGCAAACTCACAGAGGTTCCTGATGTCATGTATCAGCTGCATCTTATGCAACAGTTCACTCGCACAGGAACCACTTTTGGCATCGGCTCTCTCCATTCAAATGTAGCTTTGTTGCCATTGAATTTTACGAGGAGAAGAAAAATGCTTTTCTCTTCAGGCATCAGACGCTCTGGGAGACGAGCAGCTTGATGTTTCTCACCGAAATCCTTCCGCAACTTACAATGCAAACGATAAGATAAACAGCTGCTACCGATGTTACACTTCACACGAAATATGAGATATGGTATTACTAGTTGCTGTCTGTCTGTCTGTCTGTCTGTCTGCTGCCCGCCCGTCTGTCCGTCTGTCTGTCCGTCTGCCTCCAACATTTTTGTTTTCAAAATAGCAAGCTAATGAAAGGGAAATAGATATTTCGTGAGATTGAGCCATTTTTTGGTGTCACACAAGCGTGAGCACCAAGTACAGATGACACACTAATGTGATACAATATGATTGTGTTATTTTAAAACTAAGAACTAGCTAGCTCGCTAGCTAGCTAGCTATCTTAGTGCCAATGTAGCCAAAGGATGGATCATCTTGACACCTGAGCTTACTAAAACGTTTAGTAATCCACCACGCTTCACGACGGATTAGGATGTTTTCCTTCCCAGTTCACTCGCAGCGTTTAGGTGGAGAAAAAAAAAAAGACTTTGATAGATCAATTTAGCAAAGCTACCTCGGCAGGCCGGCCGGCCGGCCGGCAGGCCTCCCTGCGTTAGCGACGTCTCAATCCCCTGCTAATCTTCGCCAAATTGGACACGCTACTCATTCCAAGCATGCCGTCTTCCTGCCTTATCTTTCTCTTCTTGATCCCCCCTTGGAAGGCGCAAAACATTGAGCATTTTCATGCTAATTGCAATGTAGCATGAGCTCATTGGGTCCTCAGCCATCTTTCCATATTATTATTGCCATTTTATATTTTGCACACGGTCTTGGTTGCTTTTGAGGCCATTACAGTCAAATGAAATACTTGACACATAGTGTACATGCTCCAACACTGATAAGCAATCATTCTCTGAATTGCCAAGTAGAAGAGCGAGGGAAACGTATTCATGAGGGGAACACTTACCCTTTCAGTCCTGAGGCGGACAAACACATTTGGGTTGGATTGAAGCTTTTCTTTAGTGATGCACCACTTTTTCCACCTTTTGTGAACTTCAGAGGCTCCAGCGAATAATCCGAGTGAGCACACGGACAGCTGAAATGGGGGCAAGAAAGGAAATATGAGCGATATGGAAGATTTACAAGAAAAGTAGTGTTTGAGCAAAGGCCAAGCATTTCTCTCATCAAGGCTGAGCCATAAGAGCTATATAAAATAAACCCGTTTGTTTGGTTCAAAGAGCCTGTATTTGAGCCACACAATTCAAACAGCACAAAACGGTGCCATTTTTATTTGAGCTCCCGTTTCAAAGAAAAGTCATTGGGTTGGGCCTGGAACAAATCGAAAGCGCTCCAACCAAATGACACTCCGGGCTCGTCGGCTATGCGGCGCAAACATCCAAAATCCCATTCGGAGAGCGAGCGTACCGCACGGAATCAAATGGCAGATTTATCTGGAAAATGGAGTGATGACACGGTTTACAACTCCAACTCCAAAGGTTGGCAGAGTGAAAGAAGCTCGCTCCATCCCTCCCTCCCTCCCTGCCTTGCTTGAGCAGGCAGCCTCCTTTGAGACCCCATCTCCTCCAATGCTAATACATGCTCGGCTAAAAATTGACACACTTCCACGCTTACGTTTGAACTTTGAAGTGGGAGTTATCTTAACTCTTGCTCTTCAAGCCTCTGACAACAAACACCCTTTTATTGAGCTGGCACGTAGGCACTGTTTGGGGCGGGGGAGTGTCTTGTTATCATCTAGAAATGGGCCATCGTCTGGAAAAAAAAACCACCTTTCCATGTTATTGCTGAAAAAGGACACGGCCTGGGCATTGAACTCGTGTGTGGCGTACGTTAATGTTATCAAGCTGACGTGCGGCTTAACACGCCACGCCTCCCCGTGAACTTTGGTTCAACAACACGGGCAGCTTGACAGCACATCGTACCACTGACCTCGTTCACAAAAGGCCGCTAGACTATAAAAGGCACGCGTGTGCATTGTGACACGCAATAGTTGGTCTGCAGAAGGATAGGACTGTCTTTACACTGGTATGTGCACTTTTTCTCTGTTTGTAGCGCAACTTGGCCTAATTCATTGTTTGGGAAAAGAATTGAAACAACAAAACTAAATGTTACGGGTATTTCTCAATGTACAGTACAATTTCAAGTGGAATGATTCAGTGGGGGCGCACTGGTTAGCACGACCGCCCGCCTCACAGTTAGGAGGGTGCGGGTTCCATCCCACCTCCAGCCCTCCCTGTGTGGAGTTTGCATGTTCTCCCCGGGCCCGCGTGGGTTTTCTCCGGGCACTCCGGTTTCCTCCCACATCCCAAAAACATGCTTGGTAGGCCAATTGAGCACTCCAAATTGTCCCTAGGTGTGAGTGCGAATGGTGTTTGTCTCTCTCTGTGTGCCCTGCGATTGGCTGGCGACCAGTTCAGGGTGTCCCCCCCCCCCGCCTACTGCCCGATGACTGCTGGGATAGGCTCCAGCACACCCGCGACCCCCGTGGGGACAAGCAACTTTTGAAGGAACATTTTTGCATTGCATTTGGTGGCGTGTTGTGACTACTTCCGCTTCCCCCGCTCCGCTCGCTTGGTCGCTCGCTCCCTCCCTCCCTCCCTCCTGTTGTTGTGGCGCATGGGGAGGTGGGGTGAAGTGGCGTCATAAGACACACCGCCCTCTGATTGGCCGGCGAGTCTCACCCGACCCAGCTGTCTGGTTGTGTTGTCTGTCCGAAAGAGAAGCTGTTTAGCTATTTGACCGCGCCGGGGTTTTAGCTCCTTCTTCTCTGCTCTGCTCTGCTCTTCTCTCCCTGCCAGCGTGCTGATAATAATGTGAAGAAGCCACTCTGCAGTGGTGGGGCGAGGAAAAAAAAAAAAAAAGCCAAGTGACCGGTTACACCATCTGGCGAGTGGGAGATTGGAGCGAGCGAGCGAGAGAGCTCGAGGTAAAGCAGAGACGGTGACGTCACGGTTATTTTTGTTGGGTTTACTTTTCTTTTTTCTAACCTTTTCTCTTCCTATTTTTAGTGCCAAATGTCCAGCCTGGATGAGCAGTATTGGAGCTGCTCCCGTGCACCGCAGTTGGAACACAATCGCACGCCGTCGTCGTCGCCGCCGACCAACTGGTTGGCGTCCAAAGGCGAGGAAATGATGTCCATCATCACGTCGGTGCTGGGAAGCGCCTACAGCTCGCTGCACCGCCACCGGACATTCAACTTGATCCGTCGCGGCTTGGTGCTCTTCGCCGTGGGGGTAATCCTCGCCCTGGTGCTCAACTTGCTGCAAATTCAACGCAACGTCACACTCTTTCCGGAGGAGGTGATGACCACCTTGTTCTCGTCTGCCTGGTGGATCCCGCCGTGCTGCGGCACTGGGGCAGGTGAGCGCCACCGAAAACAGCTGCACATTCCAATCACCTGGCTTGCTTGCTTGCTTGCTTGCTTGAAGTGTTGTTTTACATGTAAGTGGGCCATTATTCAACAGTGCGCGTGGGGTGGGGGCAATCGTATGGGAATGATTCAGTCGTTGGCTAGGATATCACTTGTCCCTGCGGCGGCGGTGGTTTATCATGGTGGGCTTCTATCATGTTTATGACACACGTAAAGTAAAGGGTTCAATGGAGCCAAGTTTGTGCTGCTTCAGATATCCTCGCGCTCCCATTGGCTGCCAAGAGCAGGATGCGAGGCGAGGGGAGCCGCGCTTTCATTGGTCTGAGTCATAACGGGTGACTGGAAGGGCGGGGCTTTGAAAGGAAAGTCTTTGTTTGAAGGAGACGTGACGGACGGCAAGTGGGATGGGACAAGACGAGAACATTTGAACGCGTTGAAAACCAACAACAATTAGTGGATCTGTTTTAAGTCCCTATTTAAACATGTCGTTCGCATAATTGCTTCCCTGTCCCTTTTGTCAAACTATACGAACGTGAAGCTTTTTAAAAAGCATGAATGTATTTCCTCTTTTCATGTGTGCACACTCAGCCAAATAACACTCCTTTTTTGTCTTTTCTTGTCTCTCCTCGCCGGCAGCGGTGGTGGGCCTGCTATACCCGTGCCTGGACAGCCATCTTGGCGAACCGCACAAGTTCAAGCGAGAATGGGCGAGCGTCATGAGGTGCATCGCCGTCTTTGTGGGCATCAACCACGCCAGCGTTGTATCCTTACAATAACTGCCAATCATCCTGAATGTCCTACAGTAACCTTAAGTGTCCAAATATTTGAGGATCAAGTTGTCCCTAACTTGGCACTTGAAACAGAAACTGGACATTGACAACAGTGTGCAGCTGTCGCTCACCCTGGCCGCCCTTTCGCTGGGCTTGTGGTGGACCTTTGACCGCTCGCGGAGTGGCTTTGGCTTGGGCGTCACCACCGCCTTCCTCGCCACCGTTTTTACTCAGCTGCTGGTCTACAACGGCGTCTATCAGTACGTAAACGCACCGGGAGGCACATTGTGACATCGTCATTTCTGAGGAGAAAACACACAGTAGAGCTTGGAATTTTGCCAGAAGAGAACGCACAGGTGAATGCCACAGATAGTGCAGGAAGGCAAACAATCTCATTGGAATTCGAAAGATGCTTGAGAAAAGAGCACCATCACATCACAAGTTGAACTTTGTGAGAAGAAAACACATTTACCACCAGGTGAACATAAATAGCAACATCATTGGCAGATAGTGCAGGAAGGCAAACAATCTCATTGGAATTCGAAAGATGCTTGAGAAAAGAGCACCATCACATCACAAGTTGAACTTTGTGAGAAGAAAACACATTTACCACCAGGTGAACATAAATAGCAACATCATTGGCAGATAGTGCAGGAAGGCAAACAATCTCATTGGAATTCGAAAGATGCTTGAGAAAAGAGCACCATCACATCACAAGTTGAACTTTATGAGAAGAAAACACATTTACCACCAGGTGAACATAAATAGCAACATCATTGGTGAGAAGAGACAGTACAAATGTTTTCACCGTTGTGTCGTCATTTGTGAGGAGGAGAAGAAGAAGACACGAGACATGACATTGAAATGTAGAAACTGCACAACCACAATTGTCAGTCATGAGAAGGCAATGCGTTTCAGCAAGTTTGTAATTGTGCGCTGCAGGTATACGTCTCCCGACTTCTTGTACGTGCGCTCCTGGCTGCCGTGTATTTTCTTTTCTGGCGGCGTCACCGTGGGAAACATCGGACGCCAACTGGCCATGGTACGTCCACCATATTTGTTGAAACTGTCATACTGACATACGCTTGCTCGTCCATTTAAATTGAGAACGCCACTTGTCTTCAAGAAGTCCTTTTGGACTCGATCAATTGAGTCATTCCTTTTAGTTAGCACTGCATTGCGCATTCAAATGATTGCAGTCATTTTTCAAAGCACTTGCTAGAGCTGGGAGTGGCAGGCACGGACGGGCGCGTTTGCCACGTGACGATTAAGTGGTAAACATTTCAAGTTGAGGATGCCGCCGCAAATTGGACCTGGCTCATTTGTCAACGTGCAATGAAAGGTTTGACAGAGCAGCCGAGGGAAAAAAAAAAAGAAAGAAAGAAACACTGGCCATTTTCAGTCTTTTGTCTGAGTTTTAAATAGAAAGAAGACCAGGTGAAACTAACACGCAAAGGCACTTAGGATGAGTTGTTTCTTTCTTCATGACCACATTTGAATGTCCCCCCCACAGGCTAGTGTTGAGAAGCCGCACAGCGACTGAAGGCAACGGACCCCGTGGCCACCTCAGCAGGACAGTGTTTGCCTTTTTTCTTATTTTGACTTCATCGCTGGTTTGACTTTGACTTTTAAGACAACAGTCTTTGAAAGGGAAACTTTCTGGATTTTTGTTAGTTTAGCATGCCGTGAATTGAGACTCTTTTTTTTTTTTTTTTTCCTCTCCTCACTTTTTGCCTGCCTTCTTTAAAGTGACTCTACCACATTGTGGAGGGAGGAATGAGGAGTGTCCCCAGGAGTGCCAATTGGGCTAGTTGCTAACTAGCATGACGTCTGCAAGATATGATTATCTTCCTTGTGTGCTTAAAGCTAATTAAGCCAATTAAGCAATGGAATTAGGTTGCTACATTTCTGTTGTCAACCAACTGACAAGATGTTCTTCTCATAAATGGAAAAACAACAACAACTTAGATTTTAATATGTGATGCTGGAGAAATAATCAGCTAGTGTCATTGTCATTCAGACACCAGCAATTAGCCAGTATTCGAAGAACAGCCTCCAGAATTCATCCAGTATAATCCAAACAGGAGTCAGAGCAACAAAAAAAGAAAATCTGAATTTAACCATTATCAGCACCATGAAAGTCATGCCTTAACAGGTCCGGGCGTCACTGAAGCCCCAGATATGAATTGGTATCAAGAAAATGCAAGTCCGAAATGAGCTGGTGCGGCAGTTGGGAGCGCCAAAACTCCGGGAACGAGCCAGTATCCAAAGAATGGACAGACGGAGTTGGTCTGTCTGTGTGTCAAGCGTTTCGGGAAGGGGCCGAAGAGGAGCTTTGCAATCTGTGATTGCCCGTGTATTGTCTGTCACATTGTATTTTTGCTTTTGTCACTATCAAGCATTGTGTGGGGGTTGTATAACAAATGACACGAGCATACATACATACATACATACATACATATTCAGGTGTTACGACTGTCAGTATGTTAACTTGGGGAGAGGTGAAGTGCAATCAGTACATGCATGCGCAGGCCAATTCTTATTTATTATCATTTCTGATATGTCAGAAGTCGGGATGCATAATTGATCCGCTCGGTGTCAGGGTGGATTCAGTTGCATTTCAGAAGCTTTACTTTGGTTTTGAGGTGATGAAGCACCTCGCCTCGTTTGTGATTTGGTCTATTAGCCTTTTTTAAACTTTACCTGAAATAAAATACATATGGAAATGATGACTGCTGTGTTTATCGTGGGATCCTGGATGGGGGCATGGCGCGGATGATCAGTGCACCTGCCTGCCTGCCTGTCTGTCTGTCAGGGTCCCCACTCACTTTTGTGGAGCTGAAAGTGGATAGGAGAAAATATTCAGGGTTCGCTCGAGCGGAGAAACAATCACATGTCGTGATGTGCTATTACCACAAGATGTCAGCATCGATCCTCAGCTCGGCCTCTGACACTTAGCACAGCCCTAGTGGAGAGACGAAGAATAGCATACAATAATTGACTTTACAATACAGCATCCACGTTTTTAATGCATGTTAAAAAAAAACAGGTGACGTCACTCAGAAGTGCGACTGTAAAGATTTGACCCTTGCTGTATGATGTGACTAAAGTGCTGCTTCAGAAGCACTCAAAAAAAAAAACACATTTTCGTGTCTAATGACACCATATGGAATGATTTCACTGTGTGACACCATTTGATTTTTTTACTTTGCTTGCAGTAAATGTTTGAAACTTCATTTAATTGACTTACCCACATCACTTATTTGATGTACGATAGCTCCATATTTGCTTTCTTATTGACTTGTGCCTATTAATTTACTTTATCTAGGGAGATTGTTAAAGTAAGTATACAGTCACAAGATCATTATTAAACATTTATCCCAACAAGGGTATGTATGATAAGAGTATCATAATTCATTATTCAATTAGACAGCAGTTTTCAAAGAACCAGATGTTGCTTGACAAAAAACGTCACATCATGCAGGAACGTTTGCAAAGGGTCTTTTCAAAAAATCGACACAACTAATGTCAAATATGGGTTGTTTTTCATGCCGCTCAATTCAACCTGGCAAAAGTGAGCACGCACGCACGGACGGACAACATATGCGCCGCGCCCGCCGTTGAGTCAAAACAACTTAGGTGCAGCCAAGGTGAAAGGGCCGGCCGGGGCTGCATGCGCTTGCAGGGAGGGAGGGAGGTGGCGACCCTATTTTAGCCGGCAACGAGCGATGCCACACAGGGAGAGAGCGGCTCGGGTGACCGCCCGCCCGACCGACCGACCGACCGACCGCTTTCGTGGCCCCGACCTGCGAGGGAGGAGGAGGCGCCACCGCCACCCGGCCGACTTTGAGCACGCAAATAACATAAGACGCATTGTTGTCATCCCATACGCCAAACAAGGTCACATCATTAGAGCCAACACCTAACTATTTGGTTTTCGCAATGGGGGAAAAAAACCCCGGTATTTTTAGACTAGAATGCCATTCACAATGGATGAATTTCCGTATCAAGTTCATATCATTTGATTGCGACTTCATCATCAGTATTTTATTGGTTACTGCAAACACTTAAATATTCACACCAACCCTTTTCAAAACGAGAACATCATCATTTTTGTTGAATAATTTGCTGATAATCGCTGGGTTTTGGCATACTTTTAGCCACTTCATAAGGTGCAGTCCAAGAAAGGAAACGAGAACTCAAAATTTTCCATTATATTAATAACTAAAGGTGGGCAGTTTAACTGACACTAGTCGGTACACTTTAATGAAATCCCCCAGCCAGAAACAAGAATCTGCCTGGCAACAGCAGCTAAAAATAAACACGAGTGTAGAATTTTATTTGAGTTGACTTTTGTCACTGTTTTTCTATTCCAAATTCAATGATGCACACCTGGCCTGGCGGGTGCAAAGTTTACGTGGAACAAGTGCTTTTCCACCTGCCCCGCCGAAAAGGAAGTGGGGGACAGACAGGGGCACAAGGACTGTGGACCATCCCAAGTTCCAAAGCTCCAAAGCTCGGCACCCACCACCACCGACCGACACACAAGCAAGCACGCACGCACGCACGCCTCACGGGCCACAGTGCAGCGCTGCAGGTGGACTTTGACATAGAAATGAAAAAAAAAAAGTCACTATTTTTTGTTTTTGACTCCTCGAGAAATTAGAAAACAACTATTTTGGGGTTTTGACTCAAAGTCCTCGATTTCTATTTGTTACAATAAGAATAAACTTAAATACAATAGCAATTGTTACATGTTTCACGATCAAGTCATTTTTCCACTGTTAATAAATTCAACGTGTTTTTCGATGTGTAATGTATCAATGTATAAAAAATGTATCAATGTATAAATTCAATGTGTTTTTTCAAATGAATGAAGCCACAATGTTAAATTACAAGATACGAATGATACGTATTTTTCCTCTTAGAATATTGTTAAAAAGTTTAGCATAAATTGAGATTTATTGTTCACAATCATTAAAGTTTATTTCAACTTTGCCTAGTATGACGAATTCAAGACGCTAACCATAAATTATTTCATACATCGTTACTATTTGTTTAGATATAATTTTTTTTCCATTGATAGATTTAACGTTGGGATTTTCT
>NC_051104.1:8305000-8342500 GCF_901709675.1 Syngnathus acus | reverse complement strand
GCGCGGAGAGCGGAGACCAGTGCCTAAGCTCGGACTCGGACAGTTCCCAAGCCAGCGCCAACGCAGCCCCGGTCCAGCAGCCCATGCTGTGGCCCGCCTGGGTGTACTGCACCCGCTACTCGGACAGGCCCTCTTCAGGTGGGTGCATTCGGGCACGCGAACCCCGAGCAGCCCCGGAACGCTGCCCGCCGACATCGAGCTATATGCGTTAGGGCCTCAACCCAGCCGTGTTTACCTTTTCGATTTCTTCCAACAAAACCAGATTTTTTATTCGATTGAAAAAAATATATATAGGGCGTCGGGGCATAATACACGCGAGTCGCCTCTTTTTTTTCCCTCTTTTTTTTTAAAACAATTTCAACACGAATTATTGCGCATTCCTTGTCTGGCAAATAACTCAGCAAGATGGGTTTTTTTTCCTCTCATACAAACGTTATTTGATCGTCCACTTTTTTTCTGTGTCAAGTTGCGTAGAACAAAGTTCACTGAAAAGCAAAATGTATACGAGTGTCGTGCGTGGATCAAAATGAGTGTAGTACAACTTGTTCTCATGCATTATGTAGCTGGAGGTGGCGACTACTACGAGTTGTAGAGTTTACGTGTGTGCGTGCGTGCGTGCGTGCGTGCGTGCGCGCGCGCGGAGGAGACACATACATCGCGATGTGATGTATGCGTGTTTAATATTTAGCATCAGAAAGAAAGCATTGCGCCACAGCAGGATTTGTCATGCTCAGTAGAATAGAATCATCTGAAATAAAGCACAAATTGAGCGCTAAATATGTGCACGTGAATGATTGCAAATAAAATAAGTTTGGAACATGCATTCCAAGCGCTTTGGCCATAACGTGGCTGGATTATAATCCAACATAAGCGGTAGATTGCTTGGGTTGCAGGTCCGAGATCCCGTAAACCAAAGAAGAAGAGCACCAGCAAGGAGGACAAACGACCGCGCACGGCCTTCACCGCCGAGCAGCTGCAGAGACTCAAGACCGAGTTCCAGACCAACCGCTACCTGACCGAGCAGCGGCGCCAGAACCTGGCCCAGGAGCTGGGCCTGAACGAGTCCCAGATCAAGATCTGGTTCCAGAACAAGCGGGCCAAGATCAAGAAAGCCAACGGGGGCAAGAACACGCTAGCCCTGCACCTGATGGCGCAGGGCCTCTACAACCACGCCACCGTCACCAAGGACGACAAATCCGACAGTGACTGAACAGCGACCGCCCTCCTCTACACTGTTGGAAAAAAGACCATTTCACTTGGAACAACTTTCAAATATGGCTTGATGATTAGCACCACAAAAAAAGGCTTTTGTTTTTTTACTTCAAGTGACAATTCTGCAAACTGTCAAATGGCCCAATTTCAAGTTCCAAGCTCACCCAACTTTTATTTTGTTTTTTTTGGCAGTGTAGGGTTAGGGTTGAATTTTGAAATCTACAGAGTATAGAGAAGCCAGTCCACATGATCCCACTAAAGAAATATTAAGATGCAATAATATCAGCCAGCAACAAGGGCCAGTTTAAGAGAGACTATACCAGCATAAATCCAGAGTCAGCAATATCACGTCGATACACGAAGATGCTGTATAAAGTTGTCACTGTCCGACCCCCACCAAACAGGAGCTCCTAATTAATCAATTACTTATGAATGCCAGTACACAGTATACATATATATGATATAATGATTGTCATTTTTACATCCGGCACTTCTATGAAAAGTAACAAGTCCAAAGAATGTTTTTTTGTTTGTTTGGTTGTTGTTGTTGTTGTTGTTGTTGTTGTTGTTGGTCGGTCCTGCTGCATCAAGGCTACTGTGAATTTATAATCAATGCTAACTAACATCTTGTTTTTAAATCATGTATAGATATGAAGAGACAGATGGCATTATTTTCTAACATATGTGTGCGTGTTGTTTTGATTCTGATTTTAAATAGCAATATCAAATGACTGCTGCCTGGATAGTGACCGTGTAGCATTCAACCGCAAGCGCTCGCTCGCTCGCTCACTCGCTCACTCACGCGGCTTGTGTTCCCGTTCATTCTTCTATGAGGACTTATCGTGGCAAAAGAAGGCATCCGTCTGTGACTGTATTAAAAAAAAAAAAGAAGAAAAGGACTTTGTGTATTTATATAGATTCTATTGAGGAAAAAAAATGACCATTGTTGCTTTAGAGTAGGTATCAGAGGTGTTTACACTGCTTGTTTATCTTGCAATAATTTTTTTTTTTGGTGAATGGAAAATGTGTCTATGAGGCCTTTTGCATGAACGCTGCAATTTTTATTTGTGGGAAAAATGGACAGAACAAGTGTGAGCGCGCTATTAGGCTGTATTTGTGTATCCTTCTGCTAATCAGGGGCCAGGCAAAATGAATGCAAATGTTATTATATATTATAAGCATTTTTTTTGGGAGGGCTTTTTATAACACCGTTTGCAGAATTGCTCTCGGGCGGTCTGCGTACGGGCCACAGGTCGCAGGTTCCCCAGCCCTGCCATGCGCCAAATTTCTTTTTGTTTGCCTTCCATGTGTTTTCGGTTGTGCATCTGCGGGGGGGGGGGGGGGGGGGGGGGGGGGGAAAGTGTGTGTGAATTAAAAACAAACAGAAAATATGATGATCCACCAAACCGAAACACACTTTGCCTTAAAAAGTCCCCACATGGACTTTTTTGTGAAACATAACTGTGCCGAATCAGATAAGCAGTATTCCTTCAACAACAACAAAATGCAGACTATCCTAGCTGAATGCCTTTTTCAAACACTGCTGGTATACGACGTCATGAATTTACTCATCAGCGTAGAGCTATCTATCTATATCTATATAAAAAATGTTGAAATGAAACCACAGCACAGAGTTGTAGAATACAATGCTATTTTTTATTTTACGTTGGATGCTATCTATCCTTTGGTAAGGAAAATCAAACTCAACAAAAAGTGTACATAATTTGTATCATGTATTGATTGTGTCATTAACTGCCTCCTGGAAATTGCAAAAGAGTAAATAAACCTTGAAGATTATCAACACCAAAAAAAAAAAAAACAGCATTTGTTACGTTTTGTACGAGCCGGGATGTTTCGTGTTCAACGATGGGAACAAAAAGGTTTACGTTTTGATTGGCACAATAATCCTCCCTGCCACGCAAACACCCACTCAGCAGGCAGGATGAAATTCAGATGAAAACATTGGCCCGAGCCGTAGAACGTTACGCAAGAGAAAGCCTTGGACCGTCCCCAGCCGTGTCCCCCCCCTCCACCGCCCCGACGACAACAATGGCCTATCTGCATTTTCATACTCGAACCGCGACTCTTTGTTTGCGCGGTCGCTGGCCTGTCTTCGCCACGGTCGGTCTTCCTCGCACCCTGCTGGAAAAGAAAGAAAAACTTCCATCCAGAAAAAGGGTTAGTGGAAGGAAGGAGAGACAGAGACAGACAGAGAGAGAGAGAGAGAGAGAAAGAAAGAGAGAAATGAAGGTCAAAGCCTGTCATGGCTGCAGGTGGCTGGTTTATACCTCCCCTTTCTTCCTCCGCCCACCCCTCGCTAACCCATTCTCCACACGGAACCTTCCCACCCAAACTCGCTTCCCCTTCTCTCACGCTCACACACATCTTACTATCACCCGCCTTTATTATTTTGCTTCTTGCCTGACACACACGCACACACGCACACACGCACACACGCACACACGCACACACGCACACACACACACACACACACACACACACACACACACACACACACACACACACACACACACACACACACACACACACACACACACACACACACACACACACACACACACACACACACACACACACACACAAAGAAACACTAAGACACACACTCACACATGCACACTTCATTCATTTGTGCATGCTCTCGTGCTGCGTGAAAATATCCACAGGGCACAGGAGGCTCCCAAAAAGTTCAGGCCGGGACACGTCGTCGAAGGAAAACCCGATCGGTTCGGACAAGTCGGTTCGACGTATGTAAATGCGACTTTAAAATCACGACAGGTGGGTAGATAAAGGTGCAATTGTTTTCAAAAATCCATTGTGGCGTTTACTGTAACTCTGTGACAAAGACTCGTCGCGCTTTGCTTTCTATCCAAATGATCAATCAATATAGTTTAAAACGATATCTTTTTACAGACACGAACTGGTTAACCGTGGGGAGCTGTTGCTAACCACAACAGCAGCACCCACAATGGACAGTCTGGATTTCCTAGGAAATCACCATTGACACGTGGTTAATACAACAGATCAATGGTGAGAATTCTGTTACTAACTAAAGCAAGAGCATCTATTGAGGCACTCTGATGAGTTGATTGGAAATTCATTCGATATAACCTTTTCTTTCCCCTCAGTACAACTCTTTGCTTGCAAAACATTTTGGTTGACCTCCATATGGGGTCATTTTTGGTAAGTCCCCCTTTGGACGTTCCATTGTATCCACCTGTTAAAAACCACTAAAGGCCCGGCCGGGACCCCCTGCTCCCCAAATGCCCCCCCCCCCACGGTGTCATTTACACACGCTTGGCGGTGGAATCTGCTCCGAGGTGCGCTGTGGCGGAAACATCATTAAAAGTGGTGAAAGACGTAAAAAGGTGAAGAATGGGGATGACATCAGGCCAATTTCACACTTGGCACTCGGACGGCCAGGTCCAAGCCAGGAGGACTTTGGCCTCGCAACGCAGATCAAAGTCCACTGTGGCGAGGTGAAAAGACACCAAAGTATGCTAATCCCCAGGACCAATATATTTTAATCTTGTTAGAATACAAGTTAATGCCGCCGCCGTTCAGTGGCAAGAATGAGAAGCGAACTTGCGAGGCGCCTCCGTCTGGTGCCGGATAAACAAAACCATAAAAATGCCTACTGTACAAGCAGAAGATGGCGACGAGGTTGTTTCCATTCGAGACGGAAGGGGGGGGCGGGGACAAACCCGTGTCGGTGACCCCGACTGAATCCCCACTCCAACAAGCTAGCGTGCAAAGGAAATGAGTATTTTGTGGCTGGCATTGAGGCCCGGGTTCCGGCAAGCACCTTGGTAACCCTTGATCTCTCAAGTATGGCCGGCCAGGGCAGGGCAGGGCAGGGCAGAGCGCTGGTGCCTGCCTGGCCTGCCTGCAGAGGTTTGACTGGCCGCACAATAGGCCACGGATGCTTTGGGCAAAAGTCACACCCCGGCAACTCTCATTTCACACAAAGTCTTTGAGTGAGTTGGGGGGGGGTCCATAATTTAACTGGCAGAGGGATGCTTTCCATCCAATCACCATGTTCTGGATTTGTTCATCACATTTTGCAACACAGCTTGTATTTATCCATTTCAAACAGCCTCTTGATTTGACTTTTTAAGTTGACTGTCACCTCCAGAATATGGATTCATGTTGGGGTCAGGGCATTGGGATGGCTCTTTAGGGGGGGCAAAGCAGTGTGGAATGTGGGATTAGGGATGGACAATCAATACAAGCACTGCTTTCTTTAATATACCAGTATAGCATTTTAGTAGATTTTGGAGATTAAAGCTCATTCATAATAAACATTCCTTTCAATTCTGTTTAAGAAAGGGAATTATGATTGTTATTATTGTTAGTGTGGTTGTTATTATCATTATTGTTGTTGTTATCATGACAATAGTGAAGCATTGTCATGTGTTGATGTTAGCATGATAAACATTGCATTGTATTTTGGTGGGGGTGGAAAATGGAGCATGTTTGTGGTTAAACGCTCTCCCACATGGATAGTTTCTTGCTTTTGTTTTACAAATGAAAATGTAGAAAAGCCAAGCATGCCACTTGTGGCCACTTGGCGAGTGAGGGTCAAGGGTGCATCAGGGTCGGTCGGTTGCTGCCACTCACCTGGTGCTTCTGTATCACGGCTGAGAGAAGCACAAAGCGGGAGCTCGGTGCTGTTGCTGCTGCTGCTGCTGCTGCTGCAACGGTGGCGAGAGCATCGCCACGCAAAAAAAAAAAAAAAAGAAAAAAGCAGCAGCCCATCCCGCGCATGACATCTTTCTCCAAGCCCTCTCCCAGCTCTCTGCACTGTGAAAAGGGAAGGAAAAAAAACAACACGTTCATCACGGTAAGGGCCAATGGCAAAGTGTCACTCAGCATGAGTAGGTAGGCCTAAAAATAGATTGTTTGGATGTTTTCTTCCTCAGCAAACAATTGACTTGTTGTGAAGTGTCAGAGTCATCTCCAAGTGAGTCAACTCATTTAGTCAGCCATTCGAAATGGGAACCCAGTTCACCGAGAAGGAAAGCGCTTCAAATCGCAATCAAAGATGAGCGAGCGCTTAAGCGGACAAAGCAAGCTAGCGCAACAATGGGCCGTGTGGATACTGAGCGTGTGTTCAGGGCTAAGCACGGGCTCCCATCATGCATCGGGCTAAACCTGCCTTTAAAATGGCAGCCGGCCAAAGACGTGGCTTTAAAGACGCTTAATGCTGGCCAGAAAATTGCAATAAAGACAAGCGGCACTTTTGCCTGCATTTTGCACACAGAGCTGGGCTGGAGAAATATTCACTTTTTCAACAAATCAAAATGGCTTATATAACAGCAGTAGCCTGGCTGGGGTGCAAGCGGTGGTCCATTAGCTTGCTATTTTTTGGATTTTTTTTTTTCTTTAGATCCAAGTGGCGCAATTCAAGAGAGGTCCATAAAAATAAGCGATTGGAAATTGAGAGCAAAAAAATAATCGGGCATACAAGGAAAGTCCCAGCTCAGTCGAGCATGCCCAAGCTCAGCGTGTCGGGCCTCTCCCTCACTCCCTCCCTCCCTCCCTCCCTCCCTCGCTGCCATTTTAACCGCTGCTGAGTGACGGGCCAGAGAGGGCGGGGTCAACGGCGGCCATGATGGCGGCGGCACAACACTGGCGAAAAGAAAAGAGGATGCTTGATGAGGAACATTGGGATATTTTGATCACTGGCACATAAAGGAGTTCCAAATATTTGCTGAAATATTATGTTCCATTTCATTTGCTGGTGCTGAATCCAAATAAAGTAAATATTTCTAAAAACAAAGATTTGCAACTGACATATGCGATTGAATCAAAGGTGGCTGTCCATGAGAACATTAAATCACCACTTTTCATTGACTGATATTTAAAAAGTCATCAAAAGCAGCTCTTAAGCAACGTGATTGTCTGAAAATCAAATCTTGAAATTTCAAACAATCCTGCGACTCGTGTTTCTGAGCAGGTCAGCGCTGACCCACTCCGCTTGCACCTCGGCCTCTGAAAATATATATAAAAAAAAAAAGGGAGAGCGAGAGCACAGTGGCTCCTTTCCAACTATATTTGAGGTCAGAGTTCACCACGTCCTCTCGGCAACAGCCGAGGGCGTCTAGACAGGTCACGGTATCAAACCGGCTCCCTGCGGTTGCTTCCGGAAGGAAGGCGGGAGGGAGGGAGGGGTCAGCCATAGCTAGCCAAGTGCGGGCAGGGTAAACACGGATTCGGGCGCCTCCACCCTCCGCTGATCAAAGAGCGGGGATCTTCCTGGGAGAAGAAGAGAAGAGGGGGCTGGCTCGGAAGATGAACTCTACGTTTGTGTAATCGAGACGTGTCCGAGACCCCGATTGTCTCCTTTCACACCCCCAAACGGACCCTTCCGGTGCCACTGATTACATTAGGCAGGACAGACGCTTTTCACAAGGGGCGCTCGGACAAAAGAGGCGCTTCCGCGGCCCTCGCCATCTGGTCCCCAAATAAGGAAGCTTGAAGAAGAGAGAGAGAGAAAAAAAAAAAGCCCAGCCAGCGAGAGAAGAAGCTGAATAGAAGGAACGCTGTTTGAATAGACACACGGGATGGATGGCCAGCCGGACAGATAAGCAAACGTACAGTGAAGCCTCAAAGACGGCCAGCGCAAATAAAGCCATGGAACGCTGACAGATATAGGGCAAAACGCAATAGTCATGTCAATGGAGCCCGTACACCTACCTCATGATCAGATCTGTGACCCAGAAACAACTCATCAGAAAATACGTAGCAATTCTTTTTAGTGAGCGTCAGTGCACATACGTTAGCACCCAAAATATTTGTTTTGCTTCATGACTAAAATCTGTTGATTTTCTTTCAAATGTTCCAACAGTGAAGTTAGTCAGGTATGTTTGAAGACGCCGTTCCGCAATGCGTGCGTGGCCATATTGGCAAGGCAAAAGCTGGGAGGAAATTTGTGGCAAAGGCCCTTGATGCTGAGTGCTATTGTCAGGAGATGTGCAAGTGTGTGTGCCACATTGACAAATCAAGTGGATTGGTCCATGTTGACAATCATGAAATGACAGGTTCCTTTCTAAAATGATCTTGTCAAATACATATACGTATATTGTTCGCATACGTAATTGCCATTCATTGCGAACTGAATATCCCAATAAGAATACTGGAGTGGCAACATTTTGGCTGATTCCAAATGAAATCTGCTGCGAGGCGCGAAGCACATGCTAACACTTTCCATTGTGTTGCCATTAAAAAGACCTTATTTCAGTCTGGTGACCACCATATTTGAATTTGTTGAGCCCCGTCACACACACGATTACTAAAAGGAAAGTCGACACCCAAATCAAATGGAAAGAGATTCATGAATGGGAAAGAGCACAGACAGCTTGGTAGAAAAATGGAATGAAAATGCTGGGGGGGAATTTGACAAGTCCCGAGGGGCGCAAATAAGTCAGCATTTTTATCTGCTCTTTCATCGTCTTCACAACGCAACACAACAAGCGTCTCGGCAGTGATGCGCAAACACTGCTGCGGCGTTTGACGTGAAGCTTTTCATCCGTCAGTCAGCGTTCCGCCAATCAGGCTCACCTTGTAGAAATAAAAGCAGATCATATAGACTGCCGACGTGACGCCTGCCTTATTGTACACATCCCAGCCTGCCTCCGACCGAGTACAACGCGCACAAGCGTGGTTGCTGTGGCGTCCGTCATTAGCCATTGAAGCTTCCAGAGGCAGGAGAAACGAAAGCAAAATTGGACAGCTCCGCTCAATGTGTTGAGGTCAAAGTCTGCTTGATTTCTTCACATGCCAAGACACACAAAGAAATCGAAATGACGTTCCCACTATCCCACGGTGACAAGACATGTGTCATTGTTGTTTTAGTCTACACTTGAACTGAATAGTTAGATCCAGTTTGAATTGAATTGAAAATCGATACTGGCCTGTTAGGGTTGATAGATTAGTTTGATCCTATTCTTATGTTGGAAAAGGGCATACTGTCTCCCGTGTGGTTCTTGCAAAAGAAGTTCGAGTGAGCACCACTCTAATTATGATTATTATTATTTTCTGTTTGCAGTTCTTCTGTTCCCTCTTAGCTATTTCCTACCTGGTGTCTCTTTGATTGCTTCAACATGGCTAAGTGTCTATTTTGTTTCTCATTTTGTATAGTGTATTTGTTTATGTATGTATACATACACATTCGTATATATGCATATGTAAATATGACGAATTAATATTTAGCTTGTTACGCTTTTGTTTATTCACTTATATTTTTTCAAACACTTGAATGACATTTGACGACACAGCACTTTGTTTGTACAGGAGTGGAGCTCCTTACAAGCCCTAGGCTTCGTCTCCCTCCTTGCACTGTTATTGCTACAATAATATGTGCTAAACAATAAACCAAACCAAACCAAACACAGGCTCATATGGAGCATTCAAGTGGAGTGCGCCGCCCGCCCGCTTCCGTACCAATGGCGGCTGCTGTCATGAGTTCTCGGTCGGTCTTCAGTTGATGTCATCAGGGCCTTGCTCATTATTTGGAAAAATCCAATCCGAGACGAGAGCGAGCGAGCGAGCGCCGCCGCGTGAATCCAAGGAGAAGCGAGCAGCACCTGGCGTCTCAAAGCACTGCGGCTGCTTTCACTCCCACGCGACTTCTCTTTAACAATGTCGCTAATGGCTACTACCTATTCAACCAAAATGGACGCTAGCTAACGCTTACAGACGTCATTGACGGCTAACGGAATTTGCATCCATATTGAAGCGCTTGCGCTAAGGAACGGACAGAAATAACGAGTGTGACAAATGCCTCATATTATTGCAGCCAAACTCATCTTTGTATATTTGTTGGCCGTCTCTTATGCTGGCCCCTGGTGGCCAAGTGGCGCCGCACACCAGCAAGAAGACGCTTCATGGGCAGTGAAGCATGAAATGAACATATGAGACTATTTGTACAGAATGTTTATATTGCTCATGGCTCATTGTCCTTACTTGAAAACTTTTGGCAGCAAACGCAGGCGTGAGCCCCTAAAAATTGGCGCATTTCCACAAGTCCACCCCCACAGCGAGTCTTACTCACATTTGGGCGACAGCTCGACTGAGTTGACTCAACGCAAGGCACAAATGATGTCATTTAAGTTTGAAGGGACCACGGCATATACTTGATACCTTGGTTGTTATTATTTGAAGATTCCCACCCGCAGCGTGTGGGCGGACGACGGCAGCGGCTTGCCACAAAGGCCAAAATTCAAGAATGCTTTTCTTCAATCTGGCATGAAAAGTGATTTAAGTTAAGGAAGGCACCTGCGGCGACTTGAGAGGCCTCGCCGCGTTCACACGTTTGCGCTCGAAAGGCAACCCAAATGCTCCGACAGAGGCTCATTAGCTAGCAGTTAGCCAAACAGTCTTGGGCCAGCCACGAAGATGAAAAGGACCCGAGGGGAAGCTGGTGGAATTTCCGGGGGTCACGTGCTAAGTCCCGTTAAGAGCCTCAAAGCGCTCTTCAGAGTTAAGCACACACAAACAAATATCAATTTCACATTTGGCTAAACGCTTTCACACTTGGCGTTAGGAGGAGACAAAACACAGCTCTTGGATAAGGATCATGTTAATGCCTATCAATTAGGATCAAACGGGGATTAAGCGGCACGGTCGCGGCGGCCCAGGGACGGGGCCCGCGCCGAGCTACTGAATACCAGGGGTCGCACCCCCCGACTTCATTAGGGCTGACCTTTCCACGCCATTGTGTGAACTCATCCAGCCTGGACTAGGCTCGAATAAATAGCAAACGTCCGGGGAGCGCCAATAAGGAAGCGCTGCTCGGGCCAGGTGCTTATTAGCCGTCAAGCACGCTTTCAGGAAATCACTTCAGAGAGATGTATGATTTACTAATTAGTCGTGGGGTCAAGCGGCTCCAATTCTGCCCACCCATCTTAATTGACTCAAAGGTCAAATGGCAAAGAGGAAACAGGTACGCCAGGTGCCCAAATAGGAGATGTGCATGCAAAATGATGAAAATAGGGTAAGGAAAAAATAAATTCATCCAAAAAAAAAAAAGCCACTGGGAACTCTAAATTGAGGTTAACAACATTTTGAGGCGCCACATGTTTTAGTGAACCACAAATCACAGCACGTGATATCCGTGCAAGATTTTGCCCATACAATAGAAAAAGGAAAAGGGCCAAAGGAACAGAGAGAGCCTGGCTTTATTAGCAATGATTGCAATTGTGCATTTCTGTGACGGACTTTCTCTTCACGCTTTGCTTTTTAGACACGGGTTCAAAACAGCGATTCAGCAAGCTTTGAAAATAGGAAGGAAGGAAGGAAGGAAGGAAGGAAGGAAGGAAGGAAGGAAGGAAGGAAGGAAGGAAGGAAGGAAGGAAGGAAGGAAGGACGGAAGGAAGGAAGGAAGGAAGCTGCTCTACTTTCCTCCAATCTAGAGGTGCTGGAACGTTAACACCCAAAGTTGCCCAAGTTCATCTGAGGCTAAAAGTTTGGGCGTGCAAAGTAAGCGGTGTCAAAACCGAGCAGGGAGCCAGGGAGCAAGAGAGCGAGAGAGGAGTCAAACAACGCTCACTCACTCACTCGTTCGTTCGGGCCCGCAGCCGTCTTTGTCGCCGTGTTCTCGATGAGCTCACGGCATTTGCAAGGAGTGGAGTTTGGGGTTGGGGGGGCTCGGAGGTTATTTGAAGATGAGAACAGGAAGTAATACTGGGGCTGTCTGCCGTATCGTGTTCCGCGCGCAGCTCCGTCGCAAACAAATAGAGTGACTTGAAGAGAAGCCGAGCTTCCCATATGTACACACACTTACTTTCATTGACAAGTTTGGGCAATATTTCATGAGCACGGGTCATTTTTGGCACAGGCATGGAGTGTCGGAGCTGAAAATCATTGTCTTCATTTCTGTTTCCACTCTTTCAATTTAAGTCTATTAAAAGCTCTAATCTATTCTATTCTAGCGGCTTGCAATCCGCCGATCAATTCAGTCAACTTTGGACTCCTTAGGAACAAAAGTGCAATACAATTTCCTCTTAGATTACTAAACTAATAACACCTAAATTATATGGCGATATGTAATGTGACCAACATAATAACAATATATTACATGTGGCATATATCCTCCCCATTTTCTTTTCTTTGCAATCATACTGAATTAAAAAAAATATGTAAACGGGTTGGCACGTAAAATTAGCTTCGCATGAAGTAATTAAATCAACAACTAAAAGTTTGCAATTTTATACACGCATTCTCCCCTGAAAATATGTACAAAAATATTTGTCACGATAGCAGGGATGGAAAACGCGACTATCAGAAGAATCTAAACACAATTGATTGACAGTAGTATAAATTGAAACATTTGGTTACACTATGCACACTCTGAACAAGTACAATGTCATTGATTGCTTGTAAAAATAAAATATGCATTGTACCAAAAAATAGTATCAAGCCTCTCCCTGTAGTAATATATGCAGAAGAGAATTCAAATGGCTCTGCACGACAGCAAAGAAATTGTGTAGAAATGATTGGAATAAAACTTTCACGTGTGGAATTTATTTCATGTTTTGAGATGCAAAAAAATCAGGTTGGAATATTCAGTCAAATGTGCATCAATTAACAATCCACTGATAACGAACGACCTTGCCAAATAACATCTAAATCGTCAGGTTTGAATATTCAGTCAAATGTGTAGAAATAAACACCACCTTGCCAAATGACATCTAAAATCCAATTGACGGCTAAAATTCCAAATGCAAGATTGACACATTTTCTGAAGACAATTTCTGAATTAAAAATACACACACGGAGGGAGTTTTAGTTTGAAATTAAAAAATGAACGCAATCAGCACTCGGAGTCTTTATTTTAGGGTTGCGGCCTTTTGTTTTCCCTTCTTGTCCCCAAACTTAAAATGGAGGTTGCCTGTTTTTTTTCCGGCACCATCAACAACACGGCATAGTCGCACAATACAAAAAGTAAGAGCAACAAATGGCCGCCTGCCGGGCGGGAAACACCGTAAAATACAGCGCGGGCCTTCATTTCAAATGAGCAATAGCGATTTATAAAAAAAAAAAAAAGAGAGTGACGGAGAGCCCCGCCGTTTACGACAGACAATGGCAGCTGCAGCCGGGAAAAAAAAAGAAAAAAAACACTTTGAAATGTGCTCTTGTGCTGTAACTCAGCTGCTTTCATCCAGATGCCTAATAGCATCACACCTCGTGACCGCACCGTGGGCGGAGACTAAAAAGACAGCGGGAGGACTCAGCGTTTTGGACGTGAGCCTCCAGTGCAATTGGCAAAAAAAAAAAAAAAAAAGAAATACAGTTGAAATTCTCTGAACGGATGCAACTGGGGAAAAGACACACCTCCAGCAAGGCCAAACAAACTAGACACTAAACTGCCATCCATCCATCCATCCATCCATCCATCCATCCATCCATCCATCCATCCATCCATCCATCCATCCATCCATCCATCCATCCATCTCAACATTCCTAAGCAATGTGCTGTCATCAGGTGCACCATGGGAAATGATCTCATTTCACTTAATTGATCCAAAAATGATACCACCTGTGGTACGCGAGCACCCTCTAGTGGTACGCGAAAGATTTACTGCCCAAATTTAGTACGATTGTATTGCTAACTGCTTGCTAAGTTAGTTGTTGCCGTTTCAAACTTTCATTTCGGTACACCCCGAGATTTAAGTAACAGCGTCAAAGCAGACAGATTCATCAGCCGGCCCATTATTTTTTTCTTTTAAATCAGAAAAAAAAGAAAGTGTCGTCGGCCCCTCGAAAAAGTCCAAATAAATCCCAAATACACCAAATGTCATTTTTGCAGCCAGTTTTACACGGTTACACAAAACATCAACGAGAAGAAAATGGCTTACATAACGTTACTTGAGCAATGGGCAACACAAAAACATTTTGTCAGCCACCCATATTTTTGGCTTCCGAGATGAAAGTTTGGGAAACTCTGCAGTGGAGCAGCAACTACCTCCCAACCCTCCCTCCCTCCCTCCCTCCCGCCCTCCCTGCCTGCCTGCCTCAGGCAATCATTCCTGGAATTGCTTCTCCCCATTTTACATGTAGCCAAAATGCTCTTGAAAGAACGGACGGACGGACGGGTCAGCGGAGCTCTTACCAGACGGAAGGAAGGCCGGGGCCAGGTAGATGCCGAGCGATGCCCGGTTCCAGCGAACACGCCGGCTTTTCCTGAAGATCAAATGGAAAAACATGAAAGAAACTTTTTACAAACAACGGCAATATCCGTGGGCTGAATTGAAAGCCAAATCAATGAACCTGAAGCAGCCGCGCCCTTTCTCACCTTTTCAGCATTTCTGAGCGACAACTTTTCAAGCGCGTCGGCCATCGCCAAGTAAATGCCTATTAAAAGAATACCACCACAAGTATGCGCGCTAAGTAGGTGATAATCAAGCGATCCTGTCTGGGCCGGTCACCGATACGGCAAACAGATAAACCTCAGCAGAGAGCCGCTCGCGGGGCATTGGTGACAACATGTTTTGTTGAAACAATTCACTTTTCACACGTGTTGCGAAAATGAACTGTCAACCTTTTTTTGTAACGGTACTGGACGTGATAAGGATTAGACATAAAAGTAAAAAAAGAATTGTAAGAAAATACTAGATGACTAAATAAAAGGTCATTCTAATTCAAATAGAGCCATTTAAAAAGAAGCTCCTGCAGCGACATGACCACAGTCTATGTTGGCCACCTGCTGTTCCTCCACATATTGCAAAGAACAAAGCAGATATTATTTTTAGCCAGACTTGTACAGCTTATTTTCAATTTGAGTAGTGATGGTAAAATGGTATCCCTTTGTTATTTATTGCGCCCCCTTAAAAATAGTACGTTACCTGAAATTAGCAGAATGAATTGAATAACGTTTCACTAAAAAGTGCCGCACAAATGTTGAAGCTAATTTTGTTGAAAAATGTGTCGAATTAGTTTGACATTTTTCACAACAACGCGGCCGGCGGTGGCAGAAGCGACCAGTCAAAACACTGCCACATATTGATGTGGTCGAAAATTGCGTACGCAGAAATCCGAGCGCATGAGACAAAATGGCTACCGACGAGACGCGACGTGGATGCAGTTTTTAGCTACAACACAGAGTCGGCCATCTTGGCCCCCTAAAAGGAGGGAAGACTGCAGTGGTGGAGCAGAAATGTCTAGACAGGCCTGAGGCGGCAGACGAGCAGTGGGGGGGGGGGGGGGGGGGGGGGGGTTTACACATTACACTCTTGGATCCTGTTCTGGGCAAAATACTGCATGCAGGGAAATGTTAAATCGATTCCTTTCAACCTTATTTGTGCCCCGTGGATGGAAATTGTGCATAAAAGCTGTGAAAGGCTACAACAATTACTGATCATTGGGTAACACGCTGGCATCATGGCTTAGTTAGCTAGCTCGCTGAGGTGTTTGCACGCTAGCTTCGACTAAAAACACGAGAAAGATTCTATGTTGTACTTAGGTGTGGATGCGATGGAAAAGCCACCAAGCCAATTTGAGGACACGTGATATAGAAAATGGATGGATGGATGGATGGATGGATGGATGGATGGATGGATGGATGGATGGATGGATGGATGGATGGATGGATGGATGGATGGATGCTGACTGAGTTCATAGACTCTTCAATGACTCAAGAGGAAAATGTGTTTGATGAAAAATGTATGCATGTCAATGTAAAAAAGTTTGTTTGTTTGTTTATTTCGAACATGAAAGAAATACAAGAAAAAAAGTAAAAAATACAGAAAATGATAACTCCATAGTACAATAGAACATAAAAAGAAAAAAAAATGATATTGCATTATAATTTTCCCTTTATCGTAAATTCATATTTGTTCAAAAAGGAGTAGAAGGAAGCCTAAGCTTATCTGACTCTACCCCTTGTAACTACATGTTTCTCTTTGATTCTGTCAAAAATTTGACCATAGTCAAATATATTTAAAAAAAAAAAAAGTGTTTGGGGACGTCTTGTTAATTGCAATAATTAATGTGGAAAAGTTTGGAGACTCAACGTGGCAGACTAAATTGTGTATTTGAAGAGAAATACACAATATTCTCTCACTCCAAAACAGGTGTACAAACCAAACCAACCAACCAACCAACCAACCAACCTTTTCTCCATGGTTGCTGCAGCGCTGCTCTTTCCATGAACCCTGAACGCAACACGCAGACCCTCCTGAGCATAAAGAAACAGACAAAAGACATAAACGTTCATCGACAACTCTTGAACACCATGGACGAGAACACTCGGTGACACAAAGCGTGTTATAATTGCTATGAGGGAAATTTTTGCTTTACGCGAGGCGATCAGAAAAAGTTTGAGTGGCGTGACGTGGACTTGCGTGGGACGGACGCAAACGTGCGATCTCGCACCTGGTTCGAGGGAAGTCAATTAGCGCCAAAGCCCGTGTGCTCATTAAGCGTCGTGTTCGTGTAATCGGGTTTGTTAAAACTCCATTCAAGCGTCTTCCAAAAGACTATTTTCTCCAATGTAGCATTCCAGCGGCGCCGTGTTGGTGGTGTACGTTAGCTAACTCACCTACCTGTCTGCGCATTCAGCGAAATCTGCTGACGCACCAAACTTTCACGTCTCTTCCTCCTTCGCCACCAAAAATACCATTTCTCACAAAACCACAGTCCAGTGGCAGTTAAATAAAATTCCACATTCGGCCAGGTGTCCTCGGTGAAAGGAGTCGAGCTAGAAAAGGGGTAAAGCTCGAGGGGGGGGGGAGAAATCCGTGTCCTATTTTGTCAATTTCAGACACACTCCAGACAGTCTCAGAGCGGCGACGTGCGCGTTCCCTTCCGCGCGTGCACGTCGAATGGCGCGGGAAGCGGCGATGATGCTTGATTGACAGCGAGTCGGGCCAGTGGCCGCGCGAGCCACGGCGCGTCGCCCAATCGCGGGGGTGGATGTTAAAAGGTCTCCGCCCACTCAGCCTCCTCGCTGGTGATGAGATTGAATAAAACAAGCAAAGATGTGGGTCACAGACGAGGTAAATTGTCTCCAGGTAAAGAGGATGAGCTGTACAAGGCGCCATATACCGTTTGGAAATAATACATACACATTAAGAAACATAATATACCCTCCCACCAAAATAAATAAATGGATACATAAACAAATAAATAAATAAATAAATAAATACATAAATGAATATAAACTAATTAATCACATCGAGGGAACAGTATTGCTATTTGTCTGTCAGGTTTATTCAAGCAGTATTTATACTAAATGTTAGGCTTATTTCACAATTTTTTCACTCTTGACACTTTTGTTAATAATCCAGTAATACAGATAAAACAACACTAGGCCGCATTATTGCCACCTGTCTGCCATGTGTCTTCAAACAATGAGTATTTTTACTATTTTTGCTTTGCAGAGGTTAACTTGCTTACGATTTTGTGCAGGCAACAATTTTGAGCCTGAATTGAAGGGATTCACTTTCCTATGGGAAAAAAAGGCAATTGTCTCGCGCATAAAACCACTTCAAAGACGTTTGGATTTCGTCAGGCATGTTTTTCCGTCCATCGGGGGAAAATAACAAATCTTGTCCGCTTTGGCTCTGCACCCCTTTTCTTTTTTTTATTTGCATTGTTATGGAAAACCGCTGGATTTGGACAGGCCATAATAGAGTGTGACAGCTCTCCCTTTTCACCATTTATTTGGGAGAGGAATACAAAATCCTGGGAAAGTGAATCCAGAAGGGAGGGCGATAAATACACTATATTGCTTTCAGGAACAGCTGTACGGAGTGAATGTGTAATGACATGACATATGGTATCCATTGCCACGGACAGTCACAAAAAACATATACTATCGCAAAACAACTGATTGTATTGAACGCTGTTTTTCTTGCATGCCATGAATATGCATCATCTGCTCCCTTGATCCCCTCCATCAGCCATCTTTGCAGATATTGACCTGGTCGGTGCCACAAAATGGCTTCCTCCTCACAGCGGGAGCCCATAATGAGGCAATACAATGAGGTTTCACTTCACTGCGCACCTCTCTTTGGTTGTCCCGCACCTTCTTTGTTGACCTTTTTCAGCCCGGGAGGAATTTCAAGGGGGGCTAACGAATCGTCTGATGGAAATGACGAATGATGGGGAAGAAGGATGGATGTGCGCTATTGTGAATTTTATGACTTGAATTACCCAAAATATTCCACATCAGCGTTCTGTATATTCATGACCGCTTTGTATTGCGGATTGAATGATTAAACAAATGCAGGACTCCATCCTTCTACCAATCAATGCTCTGTACAGTGCCTAGTCTTCAATTGGTACTGTGGTTGAACAAGTGTGCACACCCTCTTAGAACTGAGAATAATATGGCTATGTCAGGGGTGGGCAAACTACGGCCCGCGGGCCACATCCGGCCCACGGGGCCGTTTAATCCGGCCCGCCAAACCTGAATAAATTGTATTAATTTTTTGGGGGGTCATTTTCCCTGCAATTACTATGTTTCCCCAGTAGATGGGGAAGCGCCCGCCCGCGCATTTACTCCCGGGAGCCGTGTCAGAAAGCTCGGTGCACACTCACAAGTGCGTGTGCGTGCGTACTCAGTAGTACGTAGTAATTTCATCTATCAGTGCCGAATTTCGAGTGTAGGCTGTGACGTCAATATTCTCGTAATTCGCGCGCTGAGATATACAGCTTCAGATACAGTTTTACGCTAATGCCACCCACAAACCTTCCCCTGGAATCCTTCCATTAAAATGAGTGGCCCGAAGAAAAGAAAGGTGGACAGTGAGTGCCGAATGTTAAAAAAGAGTGGACAATTTGGCTCGACCTACGTGTGTGAGAAGACGTTCAGCCACATGAACGTCAACAAAGCCCGTCACAGATCGAGGTTAACGGACCGACACTTCGGCTCTATCCTAAAAATGACCACGACAAATTTTACTCCAGACTATGATGCACTAGCCAAAAAGGGGAACCAACAATACTATTGATTTCTTTATTACTTTATTTCAATGTATTCTTTCACTGATTCTTCAAGATGATGTATTTGGTCAGAATGTTTGCCGTTGGATGTGATTTTGCCTCATTAGATAAACATATTTCATAAATCTGACCTGCAGGCGCTGAAGTGATGGAAAATGTTATTCATCATAACAGTGTCGTATTTAATAAGAATCACTGATTGTAGTTTTTTGGTGAAATATTTTTTTAATACTGTTAATAAATGCATTTGTTTTCAAAAAGCTTTTTTTTTAATATCCATGCTTTAGTATCTACTAAAAGTAAAAACCTTTTATGCAATTTATATTACTTCACACAAACACTACATCCATCTGCTCCTGGTTCGGCCCCCCGGTCAAAATTTAGAACCCAATTCGGCCCGCAAGTCAAAAAGTTTGCCCACCCCTGGGCTATGTTCATCATTGACTTGCCACGTACATTCTATACATTCATATAAAGTGCTTCTGATTAACAAATAAACGAAGAGTTGTTTCAATGGGTTTTTCCTTTTCGGTGTTATTGATTCATTCCAGCAGAAGACGCCAACTTTTGTTCTGTTTTCGGTCTTGTATTTCCTCACCTCGCCGAGCGAGGTCACTGTTTTTTTCCTAACCCGCAATGAGAACGGATGCGCAGAGCGCTGCCATGTTTGTGCTCGGCTAGTTAGTTAGTTAGCTAGCTAGCAACTTAGCGCGGCGGGGGGCACTGAGCAGCCGCGCGCTTGTTCTTTCCTTCGTTGCTTCGAAAGCACTACGTGCTCAAATCGCGCATTTCGCCTTTCCGACCTTGTAACCAATACCAAATGTTCCCCCCAGCCCCAGTCTAGTCGCACTCCTCAAACGGAAAGCGCTCGCGCACCATGTCGGCCAATGACGAGGGTAAGCGGCTCTTGCTTTCCTTACGGGTGCTAGGCTAACTAACTTAGCCGAGCGGCTAACGTGAGGCGTGTTGGCTAGCTGCTTGTGTACATACCCCGGAATTGAGGTTTTCCCAATCAAACTTAAGTCGGACGTTTGGATGGGTTGTATTTGTTTGGATTTTGCTTAGCTGATTCAGTGGCTGGCTGAGATTTGGCTTCGTGTAACGAATCTCAATTTGTAGTTTGGTTGAGTTGCGTCGCTAAATGATCCCGCGAACGCTATAGCGTTCAACCAAAGCGCAATAACATGACTGTATGGCAACAAATCCACCGACGTCGTTGTTTTGTTACCTCACTGCAGCATGTAATGATCTCGCTCAGGCTCACAACTAAATGGCATTTAATTTGCACTGACACACGTGATTGTTTTCTGAACGCGATGTCACTACTGTTCGCTGTTTTTGTGCTCGTTTCAAAATGCCGTAACGTGCTTCTAAAGCGTTATCAAAGTAGAAAAGTCGTACAGTGCATGGCAAGGAAAATCGCTGTCACTTTTGCAGTGTTTTATTGACCTGTTCACTGTTTTGGGCTTCCGCATCCCGGTGTTCAAATGCTGTTGGAGTTGAGGATCTTTATTTAGACTAAAGTAGTTCTTCGCCACCCTCTTGTTATCTGTCTGCAATTCATGTCAAGTGTTATCGAATAGCAGTGGTTTCTGTTAGTGATGCTAATTGGTCCAATTCGCAGATCGGGTCAAATTGGAAGCCTGTGGATAATAAGTGGTTGGTTTCCTTTGGATTGTCACGGTTGTGAAATCATGATTTCCTGAAGGGATATTGCATTCTTCTTTTCTCTCATAGATTATACCTTTGATGAATACGACAAGCCTGGAACGGAGCGTTCACGACGGAGGAGGGGCGAAGATGATGATTTAGAGAGGTAAGTCGTGCTCCCAGTTTAAAGAAACAGTCAGACAAATCCTAACCCACCTGTGTTTTCTGAGAAGTGTCCAAATACTTGTCTTTTCTCCTCCAAAGCGATTTGGAGGAGGATTTGTTAGAAGAATTTTCACCGTCGGGTAAGAAGGTAAGTCGTCCCCCCAAAAATCGGACATAGTCGCATTTTCTTTCCATGTTTTGACTTTTCCCTCTCCCCTCCAGAATCTTTCTGAAGATGAGGACGAAGAGCTGAATGATGCTCTTCTACAGAGCGATGAGGAGGAACACATGAGGTAAGGCAGCTCAGCAATCCCTCCTTTTGCTTCCTCATGACGTGAAGTGACGTGTGTCCAGTGGTCAGGAAGTGAGCCTCAACGCCGCGTACAGATTCAACGACTCGGATGACGCTGTCAACCTGGGCGCCGACGACTACGATGGCACGAGCGCGGAGCCGGGCTACCCGCGGGACCACGAGGAATACTCCGACGACTACGCCCGGGACATGGTGGCCGAAGAGCAAGTAGATTACGCCGCAGACGAAGTGCTCGACATCCAAATCAATGAGCCCATTGATGGAGAATTTCAAGTGAGTTGAGAGACTGCATCCATATCAATTAGTCAGAGATTTGACCCATGACCTTCACCATCCATCTATTTTCCATGGTCTGCATCCTCCTTGGGGTCTTATGTTTGTATATTAGGATGTCCCGCCGCCCGCCTCTTTAATTAACTTCGAGTTGACCACTTTCGAGTTCTATTGTGTCCAAAAGATATCGCTTCCCTTTTGGTGACTGTGAGAATTGGAAATCTGTTCAGGGAGAAGGAGATGTAGGTCTTTATTTTTTTTTTACCCCCCTCTGCTATCGCATCATTTCTCCATCACGCTGACAACGTTAGCGCTGACGGCTTGTTTGGCGGGAGGCGCCGAGCGCCATTGTGACCTTGGGCCTCGCTATCTCCGGGCGATTAAGGAGACGCTTTGTGCTGCCACTCGCCGAGGTTAATGCGTGCAGGCTGGGCGTCCGTCCGGCCGGCCGGCCGTTTGATGGAGGCTTTTATCCGCCGCATCTGATAACGGCGTCGTGCAGGTGAAAAGATTATTGACCTTCCTGAGGACAGTCCTATACACGTCCCTGGTGATTGATGGTGAGCGTCTCTTTATTTGCTGGCCTCAACGCTAAGAGGATCAAAGATAGGCGTCCATCGGTCGGCCAACGTGCCATGCTGTTGGGCATCTGATAGATCTGGACAAAACTATGGGGACACCTGGCCTTCACATGGGCACGCGTGCGTCCGTCCCATCCAACTGATTTTGTGGCTGGCCCTACACTGTTTGTTGCTTTGACCTTATGTTGCCAACCGGAGTCAAATTCCTTGTTTGGCATGCACAAACCTAGCCAATAAAGCTGATTCTGATTTTTGTTTTAATTATAAGCAAGCAAGCCGTACGCCACTTGAATGGCGCTCGCTCATTGTGGCGCCTTTGCCACGTGGGGGTGAAACACACATTTCAAAGTGCTTGTCATCTGCTACCGTTTGCGTGGCAACACGTTGGACTCGTTTACGCAGCGAGCACTTGCTTTTACACAGCGACGCCACGATCAGATCATTAGATCAGTGTTCCCCCTCGCTCGTATGTGGTTGAAATAGCTGGCTCTAATATGGCCAAAATGTATTTGATTTTAAAAATCTGACCAATGGAAGTCAGTTTCCCCCTTCGAATCATCATATCACATTTATTTCAGATTGGAATCAATCCGTCTCCTCCTTTACCGGGAATTATCGGCAAATGATGGCATCTTGAGTTAGTCTGCGATTGTCGTATGCAGACTGTGATGGAGTTTTTGCCCACCTTTCTCTATACTATCATGTCCATCATTTACATCTCATTGACTTTCAAATGCTGTCAGGAATAGTAATGAAGCCATGCTCCCACTGTTATGCTAATTTGCTAGCAGAAGAGGGGGGCGCTTGGGCTTTCCCCTCAACACCATTTGTATTTGCCTCTCTGCAATTAGTTCATCCATCTTGTTTTTTTTACTATGTAGACTTTGGAAGGACGGACGGGCGGACGGACAGACAGAGAGACCTTTTTCCTTTGCACAAATTCACAACAGTCCCCTTTTGCAACCTTTTTGGCCGCCGGCCGACAGGACAATGAATATCAAACTTATGAGGATGAAGAAGGAGTGGAGCAGGAAGTGGCCCCCGAGGAGGAGAATTTGGGGGATGAGCAGCAGGTCGAGGCGGAAGGCTCCCAGGTCTTTGAAAGGCAAGAGGTACAGTGCGGGATATGGTAGCAGTCATGAAGCAGAAACACCTTTCTGCTTGTTTCCCTTCCATTGCCAAATGTTTTGCCCCCAGGTCGGAAGCGAAGCCATGCCCGAAGAAGCGCCAAAGGAGGATTCCGACGACGACGAGGAGGACGACGGAGACTCCGGTCGTATCCGCTTCAAGTCGGAGAGGAAGGACGCCGTTGTCGTGCGCTTGGCCGATGCCGGCACTAAGCGGAGGAATATCCCCGAAACGCTAGGTAGCAAAAAGGCCTTTTGAAAATTGCCACAAAAGCTTCAATTGAGTGCTTTTATTTTGCAGAACTGTCGGAGAAGGCCAAAAGGGATCTCATAGAGCTGGAGCAGCAAGAACGGTATAAACGGCAAAATCGGTACGGGGGTCGAGGAGGAAGAGGCGGCGGCGGCGGCGGCGGCGGCGGCGGCGGCTATGCTGGATTCGGAATGCACAACGTGAGAGGTGGACACAGAGGACGAATGAATGAGCACAACTTCCACCCAAGGGGCAACATGCGGGTGGGTAAAAGTCCAAAATAGCATTTGTATCCCAAATTCTGCCTGAATGCTTTGCTACTAATTGACTGTTTAGTAATGACACAGCTTACGGTCTGGTTCTTTCCTCCTCCATCCCTTCCTAAACATCAGCAGTCCTCTCGAATGCCTCTCCTCCATCTTCCCCACCAACAGCAGCACCAGCCGCCGCACCACCCGCTGTCCCGGCCGCGGGGACCCCACCCCTTCCAAGAGCGCTCGCACGGGCACCAGCCCCTGCAGCCCCTCATCACCACGCACCGCTCACCGCTGCAGCCCCAGATGGAGGCGCCGCCACGACTTTTGGGCTCCCCGCCGGCCACCTTCGGCCATCAACACAACCAGCAGCAGCAGCAGCATCATCACCACCACCACCACCATCAGCAGCAGCAGCAGCCGGCGGCGCACCCCAAAAACATCCACATCAACCCCCATTTCAGAGGCTCGGCACCGTCCACTGGGCCAGGTTGGTTCCCCAAAGTGGAAAAATCATGTTTATGCAGGCGTCAGAGCGTGCCGTAAAGATGATACATGACTACATTTCTGCCGCTTGAGCGGGAGCGAAGCAATTCCTCCTTATTATATCTAGCGGCTGCCTCGGGCTCTCTGCCGCCACGTTTTGCATTGTAAATGGACCCCACCGGATCACCTTTTTTTTTTTCTTTTCTCCCCCACGCAATTTGAAATCTGGCTGCCGGTTTCCCGCTGTCCGCACAAGCTGTCTGGATTAGAATGTCATTTTGTCGGCAAGGCGAGTGACAAGTGAATAGCCCTCGCTACCATTAATAGGATCGTTTTTTTGGGGGGTCTGGTGATATTTCCTTCCCCGCGATGGGTTTATCTGGCCTGTCTGTCCGGCAAAGTTTTGCTCCAACCAAAGCATGTTAGGCTTATTTGATTGATTGATTGATTGATTGATTGATTGATTTGCTCCTTTCCTCACCTTCCCAACACAACCTCGGTGTTACTTGATTGAAGAAATTGTTGTAATGATCTGGTCCTTGTCTTCCACCTCTCTGCCGACGGCCCTCCTTTTCATCGCAGTGCCCTTGATGCCTCCTGCTCCGAGCCAGCCTAGGCCTGCGGTGGGCCCTCAAAGGTTTCCTGTAAGTAGCAGCTGCACTTTGCCGCCGGCCGCCCGCCCGCCACCGCTCCACACTAGCCAGCTTCTCCGTGCAAAAGTATCATCGGTCCGAGCAGTGCCAATTTGTAAACACCGATAGGCGCGGTGGCGGCGACATAACTGGAAAGGCGCGATAGGAGCCGGAGGTGGGAGCGGCCGGCGGGACTCGGTTAGCGGCGGCTCGTCACGCTCGCTCGGGCTGGGGCTCAGACCGGCCGTCTCCACACATAATGGAAGTGGGGTTACGCCGCCCGCCGGTTCAAATTCCCTTTTCTCAAAGAGCTGTTTGACTTAATGAAACATGGTGGTATTTTCACGGGGCTGGGTGGGCCTCTCGCCACGTATTTGTTCCTAAGCGCAATTTCACGTCGAGTCTTCCTGGCTTGATTTCACTCTCAAAGGATCTGAGCCAGGGATGACTTTAAAGTCATGACGCTTCGGGGAGGGAGCGGCTCGCCCGCCCGCCCGCTATAGTCGCTGATTGGATTGGCGTCTTTGCTCCTTTTTATACACTTAGCCCAATCCATCCATAAGTATGTTTTGATGTTCATTTGTGCGCCATTGATAGCATGGCAGCTGTTTATTTCTTTTGCCAGTGGTGCCGGCCGGCCAGGCTAAAAAAGGCGTTTTGTTAAAGAGCGCGGTGTCCATTTTCCATGCGCCAATGAAATTGAGGCTGCGGTTGCCACGGACACCGTTTGAAATGCACACGCCGGCCGGGAACGTCCCTTTTAGCAGAGGACGTGCGCTGGCTCGTTATTATCATACATTATCATCCCATGGCAGCCGGCCGGGCAGGGGCTTTGGCCTCCAGAGTTATTGAACGGAATTTTCATGAGTGCTTTTGAAATTCCTGCTGCTTAATTATGGCGCTCAAATTAGACATTTGCTTCCTCGCCGACACCCGAACATCTCCATACGCAGTACATAAGTGATAAAGATCACTAGAGGCGTGAATTTCATGCAGCTGAATACGGTTAATTGACAGGTCGGTCGGTCGCAGAACAATAACACAAACGCGGCGCCGTTCCTTAAACCGAGTTGACGTTCACCGTTTGCATTCTTTTTTTGACCTCTCATTACGATTAGTCTCAGTTATCCCTGGGCTGGCGAGGGCTCAGCATCGGCGGCGTATTGAACAGCCCCCCAAGCCACTTTATGGAGGATTAGAAGCGAGAGGATGAGCCGCGCTCTTCCAGTCGTCATTGTGAAATGGTGCCTGTCTTGACCTTTTCAAACACTCTCCCCTCCCTCCTGTCCTTAAGCCTCTTTGATTAACTTTGTGTTAAGCAACTTTTAGGGACCGGCTCGATGGATTAAGCCTCGATAGCATCTTAAGTAATTGACAATGAGCTGGGAGGCGGCGGGCATCCCATTTGTGGAAGTGGCACGTGTTGAATAGCAGGTTCATTTCTCAACAGAGATGAAGGTTTGGAAGAACAATGCAGGCGGTTATGAGAGCTAATTGAATTCCAATGAGGGAGGGATTAGACGCTTGTTATCAGCTTCTCCGACCAAGATAGATACGAGATGGAAACGTATGCAATGGACAGACCGAAAGCTTAAGTGCTTGAAACAATGATGAGGGCACTTTGAAATCCTCCCGCCCTGTTAGCCTCGACTTTATCAAGGCCCAAGTCGCATTAATGTGGCTTAGACTGATTGGCACGCATGTTCAATTACAAGGAGCCGTTGGCTACCCAAACGTCCTCACAGCTTTCTTCAACGGAGTGTGAGTTCTGCAAATGATGGCCCCGGGTGCATTTATTTACTCGTTTACACAGGAGGAGAGTCATGGAATCATTTTCAACAATTAGGCTGCTATGTAATGAGGGGGAGAAGTGTACCGTTACGGAGAATGGCAGAGTAGCAAAGCAGAACAAATAAGTTGCGTAGTTCCCAGAAAACATTGTTTGGGATCGCCTTAGCGTTAAAACCAGGGCGGACGGACGGACCGTTTGGATCGTCCCACCCGCCGATCCAATTTGTCTGATCCTCAACGCGTTGTTTTGCAAGGCACCGGGAGACTTCCATCATCAGCAAATGGCGAATAATTTTGGTCAGCCCCAGCGGCCGCCTCATCACATGGAGCCCTTCAGGAACCAGCCGCGTCAAGGCCCCCCGGACAGGGAACCCCTCTTTATGGGAGGTGAGTCTGGTGCCAAGCTCGCACAAAGGTCACCGTGCTTTAATCTTATTCCACCTCAGCGGTGGCGCTGGGGGTGCGCAGCGCTCATGTTAAATGCATGTTGGTCCATATGCTTTGCATTCATTTCAAGGAGCTGTGGGAAAACGCCAGTCAACACCTATGTACATTCTTTTTTATTTACACTCAGTACTTGTGCCATTTTAGCCTTTCACCTTGATAGCACGTTGACGCACCTGCAGAGGGATTTACCTAGCCAAGGTTAAAAATTCTGACATCTGTGTCGTTTTCTTGCTTCTGCTTGTCACGCAGGCCCGGAACGCGCGGATCCGACAAGCTTTCCAGGGCAGCTCATGTTTGATCCCAACCCGCTCCTGAACGCCAGCCTGCATCCGCAGCAAATGCCCGCTCAGGGTCACATGAGTTTCGGAACGCCGGCCTTCGGCCAGCGGGGCCCGCTCGGACTGTTCTCCAGAGAGCCGCCGAGACCCGGCCTCCCCCCTCCCCAAGGCCACCAGGGGCTGGTCGGCTTGAATCAACCAGGTCCCCCTCCCAACCAGTCCAGGCCCTTCCTCAACCCTCGTCAGCCCTTCAGTCAACAGGGAGGCCTCTTCCCTCCGCCGCAAGTCCAATTTGGCATGCAGGTACGAGTGAGAGCGACCGACATTCGTCTGTTGTTTCTTGCTCTAATAAGATCCGCTTTTCTTATCATCATCAGCAACAACAAAGTTTGTGATAGTCATCTTTGCACTTGATTATTTAACTGATTGCTGTACCTGAGCAGTATTTACACCATAACAACCAACACCAGCAGTGATATTCAGTGCAAGTGAAGCGAAAAGGCAAAGGCTCCAGGATTAATGGCACATTTGCAGTCTGTTGAGACTGAGACAAGAGCGCCCTCTAGTGATTGAAGCACTCACCATTAACGCTCACGTCGCATGGTGGTAAGGCAAACAATAGATGGATGGATTTGTAATCAATCAACCTTGTTGAAATGATTTGTTTCAGGGCTTGATACCCAGGCCCCCTCAGCCTCCAATTCAAGACTCGCTACCCTCCCACCAGCCCATCCACCAACAGCACCACAGGCAGGAGCTCCTCCACCATCATCATCATCAGCAGCAGCAGCAGCATCATCATCAGCCGCAGCAGCAGCAACGGCTCAACCTCAACGAGCCTCCCCGCTTGCTGCACCACGGACAGAATCTCTTCCAGCAGCAGCTGTCGCACAGCGGTCCGAGGCAGGCCAGCCCCCGCCTGCAAAACGTACAGCAGCGCAACATGGCCAACAGGCAAAGGATGGTGAGACTTTTGTTGTGTGTGTGTGTGTGTGTGTGTGTGTGTCGCTGTTTGCTGACCCCCTGATGCGTAGTAGCAACAAAATGTTTTGTTTTCTCCTTTCTGCAGAACGCACCTGCTTCCAAGCAAATCCACCCTCAGCGCAACAGCAACCTACGGGAGCTCCCCGTAGCACCTGGCAACGCAAACATGGCCTCCCTCGGCGCCAATGTCAGGCCCGTTGCCAAGGCAACGCAGGGGGTGCGTCCCGTGCAGCGTGCTCACGCGCTGCTGCCTGGAGGCGGCAGAGGAAGGGGCCAGGTTGCTGACAACGCCAGCCCGCAGCCCGCGGCCCCCGGCAGGACGGTCATTTGCAAGGAAAGCCCCAGCAGCGCCGAAGCGCAGGTCAGATATTTCACCCAAAAAGGTTTGGACTTGAGTTCCATGTGTAGTCAGTCATCTTTCCCCAGGGAATTTGTTTTGAGCATTTCCTCAGTCTTCCTGGCCAAACTACTAAATGATTGTGTAAGTAATGAGCTCCATTGGCTTTCTTTCCACTCCTGGCCGGCATCAGTCAAGCATATTAGCGACTCCCGTTCATTCAAAAGCTAATCACATGGTCGCTAATGACAGCAGCCTGGGGAAGCGATCGATACGATCGCTTCATCGTCTGGGGTTTTAACTCTGATTACATTTCAATGTCACGACCTCGCCGATACTCCATGGTAATGTTTGCCACGCGGCGTTCCTCCCCTCGCGACGCAGGACGAGGACGAAGAAACCCGGCAGTACCGTCTGAAGATCGAGGAGCAGAAGCGCCTCCGAGAGGAGATCCTGAGGAGGAAGGAGCTGAGGCGGCAGATGCAGGCTGGCGTCAGGAAAAAAGAGCTACTGGACAGGATCAGCACGCCGGCGCCAACACAAAGCCAAGCGCCTTCACAGCAAGAAAAGCAGCCGGCAGCGCCTGCCCCGCAGGTCCTGCTTTTACCGGCGTCGCAGCAGCAGCCGCCGCAGCAGCCGCCGCCGCAGCAGCCGCCGGAACAACGTCAGCCGCCTCCGCTGCAACAGCAGAGACCGCCGCGACCCCAGCAGCCCTTCGATCAGTCGCTCGGTAATCCCAACGGCGCGGCGCCACGCCCCAATGTCAAGTCACGCTTACAGATGGGAACGGCAAATAGCCAGCAGCCACAGACTCTCCGGCCCGGTCCGGAGCAGCAGTGGAGGCAGCCCCCCCCGCAAAGCCCCCTGCTGCAGCAGAGAAGGACGAGCGGGCCGCTGAATGTCAACAAAGCCGGCGCTCCCGACCAGTTTGCTCAGATCCCCTTAAAAAACATTCCCGCCCTGGGGCCTGGCCAGCCCCAGGCTCAAGGACTTAAACCTGGGGCGAAAAGAACGGTGATGCAGCGCGCCAAGCTCGCTGACGGCGAAGGCCAGCAGTTGCCACAAAAAGTCCGAGTGGTCAAACTTTCCGGCGCGGTGAGCAAAGCTTTTCCATTTACTTGGTCCCAATTTGACACGCACGCACGCACGCACGCACGCACGCACGCACGCACGCACGCACCCACACAGTTATGTCCAGATACAGAAAAGCCCCGCAATTCACGGGGGACAAGGCTAGGTGGGTTTTTTTTTTTACTCAAAAGGTGAGGATGATATTTAGGGCACTGCGTCTTAACGAACACCCGCTACGGCGACGCGTCAAAGAGAGACTCGTGTGACATTTATCTGCAAACTTGCGGGACACCTCGTCACGGCTCTTAAAGGTTGACGTCCTCTTATAAGGGCAACGTGTAGAAATTGGGGTGGGGGCTTGGTGTTCTTGGAGAGTGACAGGAACCCCAAGAAAGCCAAGCAGCATTAGCGCCATTTTCCGCTCGCTTGAGTGCCTTTAATTAGCCAGCAATCTTTATTGAAAACTCACAAAAGGCCGGCATGTTTAACACTCATAAGCTCTCCGAATCCTCCTCCCCATCCCGGAGGATCACGCTGGCTGCAGATGAAGATAACCGCGTGTCAGCGCCTTAATGGAAACCCGCGTCGCGGTTATCAGACGCGCCGCATCTTTGGAAGGGAGGGGGGGATAACGAGAGACGGAAACGGCGAAAAGATTCTCTCCCTTCCTCATTGTTCCGCTGTCATCAACGAGAGCTTGACAATGTTATCTGCCGCCTTTTCCTCCTTGCCGTCATCCCTCCGTCAGCCGCCCCCCTCGTGGAGCCGTCCCTCAGGTGCGAGGCGACAAAGGAACGCCAATCCAAGACCCTTGTAATTAATCTTTGCTGCTCGAAAAAGCAAAGAGGCGGCGGGGGTGGGGGGAGGTCGTCGGATGTGAAGCATAATACCTGTGCTAAGCAAGTTGCCACTTTTGAGGATTTGGATGGCTTAGGCAAAGTGATAAGAGGCAAAGTATATTTTCATCAGGGATAATACAAAGCATGGCATGGCAAGACACAAAGGAGGAGGATGTGAAGGGGGGGATGGGCTGCGCATCCAGCTGCTGTCGTTCCAGTGTAATGCAGTTTAGGATTTGATGGGCACCATCGCGAGCTGGGATTTCTATCGGGGGGTCTAATCCATTTACTCCAGTCGGGGCGGGTCGCACATACGGCCTCTTTTCTTCCCGCGTATCGATCTGTCACGTCTCGCCGTAGACTCCCGCGCAGGAGATGACCTTCAATTCCTCCCCGCGCGTCAAAGCTGCGACTTTATTTGCTAATGAGACCATCACCTTGCCGAGTCGATGGTTACGCAGGAGCGGCGACACGGCGTGTAAAGTCATCTTTATATTCATTGGGTGGGAGCTTTTCAGCTCCGAAATTCCCACCTTTTTGTTGCCGCCAAGGCCCTGGCCTTTTGGCTTGTGTGTGAAGCGTGATCAAATAGTGCAAGTCAACTTGGAGAAAAAGAATGACAAGTAAGCTTTCAACGACATGATATAAGCACTGATGCCGTTTCTCCTGTTTGCACTAGGGCTCAGTCCCATCTCAAATCAAAGTGTTGTGTGTCATGCATTGCCTTGCAGCCTGGGAAAGGCCCGGAGGCCACGGCTTTCCCTATACAGCAACAGCAGCAGCAGCAGCCGCCGCCACCGCAGCAGCCGCCGCCGCCGCCGCCGGGCCCCTGGCCAGACAACCCTTTCAGGCAGAGCATCCAAAGGAAAGTCACCATGGCGGGACAAGTGCACGGCGCGGGAGGGATGCAACATTTGGGCCGAGGGGGCATGGGCCACCCGCAGCAGAACAGGGTCTGTATATTGTTCACGTTGCTTTTTGAATCCAACTGATCATTGGAAGCAAAGCGTCGACCGAATGGCGTGCCAGGTGTAGTGACGAGCAGAAATCCGTGTTTCACGGGTGGGGGCCGCCTCGGGTCCCCCGGCCTCTCTGCACGCCAGCCAGGCTGTCAGCGCCAGCCAGGCTGTCAGCGCCAGCCAGGCTGCCGACACGCTCGCTCGCTCGCTCGCTCGCTGATGCTGACAGGCTGAGGCAGCCACCAGCACGCATCTGACGCAGTATACCTTTCACTCACGGGCTCGTCGTCGTACGAAGACGTGCGCCGAGGCGTGCGCTGACGTTGATGTTCTCTGTAGAAAAATGATAAGTCAATCACAGGAAAGTCAGCAGCCATGACTGAGGCGTGCGCGCCCAAGAAAGACTATCTATCTATCGCCTTTCGCCGTTGCTCTTCTCCACGCTGTTGGATTCGAGATTGAAACGTCAGCGTGGCTGAGAGGAAAGCGTTTTCAACTGCGCGTCCGTCGCAGGTGGTCGTGTCGGGCCGAGGAAGAGGGGGCGCCCCCGCGGGTCGAGGAGGTCCCGCGGGTGCCCGACAAGGCCAGAGGGTCGGCGAGAGTCTACGGCGCACCGTCACCATCGAGGGCCTGTCGTCGTCCACCACCGACGTGCAGCTGCAGAGCCTTTTAAGATCCATCGGTCCGATCGAGGTAAGTGTTTGGAGATGATGTGGATACTGCGTTTGTTATATCTGATGAAAATAGAAAAGGTCCTTTTATGGTATAAACCCTCGTTGTTTCTGCTTCTATAACAACCAATCCAACCTTCAATCGTTCAGTCATGACGTTTTCCTGCGCGGTCTCACAGTGCCTCCTGTTGCTCATTTAGTAGCTCTCCATACATCCAGCAAGGAATTTCCCCCCCTTCACGGACGTGAGCTTTTTGAAGTGAATCTTCATCCCCGCCCCTAACATGTCTGTCACTGCGTCTATCTATGGCAGATGTTCCGAATGATACCTCAGCAAAGGAAAGCAATTGCCGTCTTTTCAAGTCCCCAACACGCCGCAAGTTTTCAAATGAGCTTCCATAGGTAATTTGCTTTCTTCCTTTCATACTAGTCGAGCGGAACCTCCGCAGTCAGAGTTTGGCCAAATGATCAGGGGACCTTGCCTTGAATGTATTGTACCTTTTTTAGATTGATATTAACCGAGTCATCAAATTGCGACTTTTTTTCGGAATTGACTAACTTTGCCACTTGGGTCATTCTTGCGTGACTCCGTGTTTGACTGTGGAGGTTCAGCTCGCCGCCATCTGTTAATATGTTGCCGTGCAATTTATTTTGTCGAAAGCCCCTAAACACCATTGTTACGCTCGCCACACAGGCACATGATTGATTTGTCCCACATTGACGTGAAGCTGATTGACGGATGAGGGAAGCGCGCCGCTGCCGCCGCCATCGCAAAGTCAAGGAACGTCAACGTTCTACCCCCCCGAATCCCCACTCCGTGTGCCCCCCCCCCCCCCCCCCCGAATCCCCTCGTCGTACGATACGCTGCCGTTTTGGCGGTCAGTCGGCTAGCCGTCTCGTTTGCACGCAGGTGTCGGCCTTGGAATTTGGAACAATCCAACACTACACCGCATGCTTGATTAGCCATTTTCATATAGTAGAGGAATGACGCCCAAGATGAAAGTTTGTGTTGTATGGTACACGTGGACACTAAGACTGGATAATGGTTGCCCCTCCCTCCCCCCCGAACGTGACCATTAGGTTAGGACATGAAGTTTACATTTAGGAAGAGAGCTCGCTGCTCATTTGGTTGTCCCGGCTGAGGTTGCAGTAGCGTGGTCTCCGCTCTAGATGGCAGCATTGCATCGCATGGCATGGCATGGCATCACTTATTTGAAGCGAATGGCTGGCTCAGTGTCTGTCCTCGTGGCCCTTGAAATTGCGGCCAACATGCGGCGCTGTTCACTTTGATTCCGTTTTAACTGACTTTCCACGCAAAGAGAGCGAGCGAGCGAGCGAGCACCTTTTGCGATGTCAATTTTAGTTCCACAGAAAGTAAGCGTCATGAATTGGTACTTTTTTAATTGGTTGCTCTTTTTTGTCCAAATTGTCTTTGCTCCACTCGTCAGTTTAAAGTTAAATGGACGAATTGATGAACGCCTTGGGAAAGGCCCTTTTTAACATTTTCCTTCATTTAAGGCTCAGAATAGCGACGTCACCTGCTAGCAGCAGTTTTTAACTGACCTGTAAGGTTCACAATGATTTCAGGGGTCTCGCAAATGCGTACTTAAGTACCATTCAACCTCAGTTTTGTTTTGTTTTGTTCTGTAGACTTTCCAAAAGTGTCACTCACTTTGAGGGGGCAGCCATTATCCATGTAGAAATATGAATGACATACCGGGCGGGGCATTGACGGGTGAAGAAGGCATTTTTAGGTCAAATGTCCAGGCGTCGTAAATAGCTTTTACTATGAGTTTGTGTCTGAACGTCAAATGATAAGCGCATTTGTGTTGGTGAGTGGGGAAAAGCAAAAAAGGATTGCTTGAGGGTTAAAAAATAAAAAAGATGGCCAATATAACCGTGAGCGAGCGGGTATGTGAAGCCGCTTCAACTTTAGCCTGTGTGACGTCCATGTTTGTCCTGCCTTTGAGCAGGTACCTGCTTGTTATATATTTGTGTTCCCTCCCGTGCATTTTTGCCTAACTCTGGGACTGTTTGCCAAATACTACCTCACAAATTGGAAGGGAAGTGCCACTGAATGTTGCAAATTGAAATACTAGCAAGAGTGCTCAGCTCAGAAACGTGGCAGCCACGCAGGCAGGCAGTTCATTTGTACGTTTCACACAGGAAACAAACGGGCTGACCCGTGAATGAAACAAATATAATCGGTCGGTCCTTACGTACGCTAACGAAGGATGCCCACGTCGCAGCAATTGGGCCAGATTTGGGCATTTTCTTTCCTTTGTCAGCCGTCCAAAAAATGATTGTCCTGTGCCGTGGGAAGGCTTGAGTTCTTTACGAGCTAAACATAAATCTTGGCCAATCTGGATTGGGCGTGGCAACATGCTGGTCCCCTCTTGCTACTCCAACTGATATCTTGCTTGCTATGTGTCTGTCCTTTTAAAGATAGTCAAGGCACTTTGCCCGTGTGCCTGTGTGAACCAACGTACTTTGAGCTATGAAGAATCAATTGGCTTGAACAATTTAGTGGTATTTCCCCTCCGTTACAAAAAACGCACGCACACACACACACACACACACACACCGAAGAGCCTCAACCCAAGTGTAGCGTAGCCAAGGGTACGATGAGCACAATTGATTTGTGGATTGTGCATGCAAAACTTGACTTGTCTGTTGTACATTTGTTGTCATGAACTGAAGCCTTCTTTTTTTTATCCTTTCTATTGCGTTTGTTTTGGGTTGAAGTGACATTCCAAAGGTTCTTCCCCCCCCCCCCCCCCCCCCCCCCCCCTTTGTTCTTCTGTTGAGTGTTTGTGCTAAATCCAGTGGATTTTTCTTTTTTATGATCAAGTACTGACCATGCCAGTCGTAATACTTAAGAATAAGTCAGAAGCTCAGATTCACATTGAATCTATTTGCACCTTGTTTATTGAGGTATTGTATTTGGTTTTTTATATATATATATGTATATATACACACAATGCACTTTTTAAATGTTTTATTTTTTTGGAAGATGTTCCACATGAGCAGCGAAATGCTACCTCGTAAGGTTTTTGAAACGGAATGATTCAAAGGTTGCACGCGCCGTTAACACTTGGAAGTTTATACAATGTGCTTTAACTATTTGATTTTCACAGGGCCATTTGATGATCTGAAATTTTGCTGAACTATTAATCCATATTTTATTTCTTTAGGTGGCTGTCCCGCACAGATCCGCAGGCTGCTAGTCTTTGAGATACCGTATTTCCTCAAATAATGAGCCCCCCACCCCCCCCAAAGGTCTCCCTTTTTTGACATGTGGGGAGTAACTGAAAGCTATTTGCATTTTTCAATTTGTTGCTCATCAGAAGAGCAACACTTTTTGAAACATGTTAAGTCTCTTGGATGAATTAGTGATGTCAATAAGCCACTATATGAGGAGTTACGGTAGTCATGAAATGCCTCATTTCAATGTTTTAACAATGATTTAAACTATGGGTCAATTGTGCTAGTAACACATTTGAACTTTTTTCAAAATTTGTAGTCATATCACCACATTGAAAGTTGCTTTAAGATGCACTAAACTATCGGACGTAATGTTTGTTAAAGCGAGACAAATGTTAAAACCTTCCTAAATTTACGATGAGTAATTGACGCCCCGCTAAAAATGGTTGGAATTGTCTTCATGATTAAAACTAAGTGTACCACAAATGCCAAAACAATATTAAACGCAACATTCCAAATAGATAGCTTTGATTTGATTTTAAAAATGCCAATGTAAATCAAATAGGCATGATGGAACCATTTGAAATTGCTTACAAATGATTTGATTTCCTTAACAGCAATGGAGCCGACCGACATGCTGCATTTCCTGGGCTTACAGCAGCCACTCTCTCACTACAAACAACCCAGGCTAAACTTAGTGGCATCTTGGAGTATTATGCAAAACTAAAAGCAGATAACGGGATAGTTTTCCAAATAATAGCCACGTCATTTTGCATCTTTTCTCAAGATCTCTTTTTGATGTGATGGCATGCATGAAATGTTGACAACCAAAAATCCAAAGTGATGTTGAAGGCAGCTTCATTATTGGCAATCAAACAGAAGCATAAGAGTTGTTTTTCATCTTGCATTTTTCCCCCTAACCCTTCCTCACTTGAATTTACGGCCTGTGGCCACAGGTGTCGCCGTTTCCTCGTCCGCCAATAATGTGACCTTTTCCCTCAGCCACTTGCACTTTAGTCATCTTAACCGTGCCACTCAGTTGACAGACAGCAAAGCTTCGTCAGCCAGCCAGCCAGCCAGCCAGCCAGCCAGCCAGCCAGCACCTGGTGTGAATCGACGGTGCACTTTTAATCTTTCACTCCTTCCTTGGTTTCTTTCCTCCCTCCCTCCCTCCCTCGCTCGCTCGCTCGCTGGCTTTTCCTCGCTCGACGTTGTCCTTGTTCATTAAAGACTTGTATTGAGCAGGGTGGCGGGCCCGCCCCGGATCGTCACACTGGATTTGGAGCAAGCAACTGAGCGAGCGCTTGACGCACGCACTTTTTGATATTCGGCGTTGGGGTGGTTGGATTTTTTTCTTCTTCTTCTTCTTTTTTGTGAACCATAACACACACACCTCACTTTGTGCAAAAACAACTCTGAAGCATCCCGTTGCCAAAGCGGCTTGCCGTCCGTGTATGTTCAAACTGTGATGTTGTGACATGCATCAAATCTAATGTACCCATTTTTGAATTTTTGGGATTTGGCTGTAGCCAAAGATGTCTCTTTTTAAAACGAGACGTGGAGATGTTCAGTTTGAGATCACAAAGTGGAAACAAAAGAATTAAAAGGCTTTGACACATGAACATTTGCAATCATGAGGTTTATTAATCATGTGTGTGTGTACTGTGCTCAATGGACGGATTCGTTTTTGTACTTTTTTTTGTCTTTTCTCACACAATAAATGGAAGTAGCAACATCAACATTTTTCTTGCTCAACAGTCAATTTTAATCAGAGATGCTTCATTCCTAAATCTATTCAAAATGACTTGTTATCAAGTTGACTGGTTGTGTCGCCGCCGCCGCTGTATCTAAGGAATTTCAAGCATGCACTTTATCATTGATTTGCTTTATTATCAATTGTAAGGGTTCGGCTGGTGCAACACGAGATAAAAGACACAAGAAGAAACGTGCATCATTGTAGTTTTCAGCACAATGTCTTTCCTCCAAAACAAAGTCCTCAACATCTCTCT